>NW_026562628.1:0-99076 GCF_027474105.1 Poeciliopsis prolifica
TTTTTTTCTATTTTTGACCACATACTATATATAGTATGTCGTTTTTTTAAATTTTTCGTACGACATAGTATAGTATGTCATTTTTTTCAATTGTTCGACCACATACTATAGTATGTCTTTTTTTCAATTTTTCGGACGACATACTATAGTATGTCGTTTTTTTCAATTTTTCGACGACATAGTATAGTATGTCGTTTTTTTCCATTTTTCGAACGACAGTATAGTATGTCATTTTTTTAAATTTTTCGGACGACATATCGTTTTTTCTATTTTTTGACCACATATATATAGTATGTCGTTTTTTTAAATTTTTCGTACGACATAGTATATAGTATGTCGTTTTTTTCAATTTTTCGACCACATACTATAGTATGTCGTTTTTTTCAATTTTTCGGACGACATACTATGGTATGTCGTTTTTTTCAATTTTTCGTACGACATAGTATGTTGTATGTCGTTTTTTTTCAATTTTTCGAACGACAGTATAGTATGTCATTTTTTTCAATTTTTCGACCACAAACTATAGTATGTCGTTTTTTTCAATTTTTCGGACGACATACTATAGTATGTCGTTTTTTTTCATTTTTCGTACGACATAGTATATAGTATGTCGTTTTTTTCAATTTTTCGACCACATACTTAGTATGTCGTTTTTTTCAATTTTTCGGACGACTTACTATAGTATGTCGTTTTTTCTCAATATTTCGGACGACATAGTTGTCCGAAATACATACTATAGTATGTCGTTTTTTTCTCAATATTTCGACGACATACTATAGTATGTTGTTTTTTTCAATATTTCGGACATAGTATACTATATACATAGTATAGTATGTCGTTTTTTTCAATTTTTCGACGACATAGTATAACATGTCGTTTTTTTCCATTTTTCGAACGACAGTATAGTATGTCGTTTTTTCAATTTTTCGACGACAAACTATAGTATGTCATGTTTTTCAATTTTTCGACCACAGACTATAGTATGTCATTTTTTCTCAATATTTTGCACGACATAGTCGTCCGAAATACATAGGCTACTATAGTATGTCGTTTTTTCTCAATATTTCGACGACATAATATAGTATGTCGTTTTTTTCAATATTTCAGACATAGTATACTATATACGACATAGTATATAGTATGTCGTTTTTTTCAATTTTTTGACGACATAGTATAACATGTCGTTTTTTCCATTTTTCGAACGACATAGTATAGTATGTCATTTTTTTCAATGTTTCGGACGACATACTATAGTATGTCATTTTTTTCAATTTTTCGGACGACTTACTTCGTCGTTTTTTCTCAATATTTCGACGACATACTATAGTATGTTGTTTTTTTCAATATTTCGGACATAGTATACTATATACGACATAGTATAGTATGTCGTTTTTATCAATTTTTCGACGACAGTATAATATGTCGTTTTTTTCCATTTTTCGAACGACATAGTATAGTATGTCGTTTTTTTCAATTTTTCGACGACAAACTATAGTATGTCATTTTTTTCAATTTTTCGACCACATACTTAGTATGTCGTTTTTTTCCATTTTTCGAACGACATAGTATAGTATGTCGTTTTTTTTCAATTTTTCGACGACAAACTATAGTATGTCATGTTTTTCAATTTTTCGACCACAGACTATAGTATGTCGTTTTTTCTCAATATTTTGCACAACATAGTCGTCCGAAATACATACTATAGTATGTCGTTTTTTCTCAATATTTCGACGATATAATATAGTATGTCGTTTTTTTCAATATTTCGGACATAGTATACTATATACGACATAGTATATAGTATGTCGTTTTTAATTTTTCGGACGACATGTCGTTTTTTCTCAATATTTCGGACGACACTATAGTATGTCGTTTTTTTCAATTTTTCGGACGACTTACTTCGTTGTTTTTTCTCAATATTTCGACGACATACAATAGTATGTCGTTTTTTTCAATATTTCGGACATAGTATACTATATACGACATAGTATAGTATGTCGTTTTTTTCAATTTTTCGACGACATAGTATAATATGTCATTTTTTCTCAATATTTCGACGACATACAATAGTATGTCGTTTTTTTAAATTTTTCGTACGACATACTATAGTATGTCATTTTTTTCAATTTTTCGACCACATACTTAGTATGTCGTTTTTTTACATTTTTCGGACGACATACTATAGTATGTCATTTTTTTCAATTTTTCGACCACATACTTAGTATGTCGTTTTTTTCAATATTTCGGACGACATACTATAGTATGTTGTTTTTTTCAATTTTTGATAAAAATGACATTGACGACTATAGTCGTCAATAGTAATTGAGGACTATAGTATGTCATTTTTTTCAATTTTTTGACCACATACTATAGTATGTCGTTTTTTCAATTTTTCGGACGACATAAGAGTCGTTTTTTCAATTCTTCGGACAACATACTATAGTATGTCGTTTTTTTTCAATTCTTCGGACGACATACTATAGTATGTCGTTTTTTTCAATACGACATACTATAGTATGTCGTTTTTTTCAATTTTTCGGACATAGTATACTATATACGACATAGTATATAGTATGTCGTTTTTTTCAATTTTTCGACGACATGTCATTTTTTCTCAATATTTCGGACGACATAGTATAGTATTTCGTTTTTTTCAATTTTTCGACGACATAGTATAATATGTCGTTTTTTTCATTTTTCGAACGACATAGTATAGTATGTCATTTTTTCGATATTTTCGGACGACATACTATAGTATGTCGTTTTTTTTCAATTTTTCGACGACATACTATGGTATGTCATTTTTTTCAATTTTTCGACCACAGACAGTATGTCGTTTTTTTCTCATATTTTGCACGACATAGTCGTCCGAAATACATACTATAGTATGTCGTTTTTTCTCAATATTTAGACGACATACTATAGTCTGTCGTTTTTTTCAATATTTCGGACATAGTATACTATACGACATAGTATATAGTATGTGGTTTTTTTCAATTTTTTGACGACATAGTATAACATGTCGTTTTTTTTCCATTTTTCGAACGACATAGTATAGTATGTCGTTTTTTTCAATTTTTCGACGACAAACTATAGTATGTCATTTTTTTCAATTTTTCGGACGACATGTCGTTTTTCTGAAAATTTCGGACGACATAGTATAGTATGTCGTTTTTTTCAATTTTTCGACAACATAGTATAACATGTCGTTTTTTTCCATTTTTCGAACGACATAGTATAGTATGTCATTTTTTCAATTTTTCGGACGACTTACTTTGTCGTCTTTTCTCAATATTTCGACGACACTATAGTATGTTGTTTTTTTCAATATTTCGGACATAGTATACTATATACGACATACTATAGTATGTCGTTTTTTTCAATTTTCGGACGACATACTATAAATAAATTTGAATCGTTTTTTTCAATTTTTCGACGACAAACAATAGTATGTCATTTTTTTAAATTTTTCGACCACAGACTATAGTATGTCGTTTTTTCTCAATATTTTGCACGACATAGTCGTCCGAAATACATACTATAGTATGTTGTTTTTTCTCAATATTTCGGACATAGTATACTATATACGACATAGTATATAGTATGTCGTTTTTTTTCAATTTTTCGGACGACGTCGTTTTTTCTCAATATTTCGGACGACATAGTATAGTATGTCGTTTTTTTTCAATTTGTGAACCACAGTATGTCGTTTTTTCTCAATATTTCGGACGACATACTATAGTATGTCGTTTTTTCTCAATTTTTCGACGACATACAATAGTTTGTCATTTTTTCAATTTTTCGACCACATACTTAGTATGTCGTTTTTTTCAATTTTTCGACCACATACTTAGTATGTCGTTTTTTTTCGACCACATAGTATGTCGCTTTTTCTCAATATTTCGGACGACATACTATAGTATGTCATTTTTTTCAATTTTTCGACCACATACTTAGTATGTCGTTTTTTCAATTTTTCGACCACATACTTAGTATGTCGTTTTTTCGACCACATAGTATGTCGTTTTTTTCATTTTTCGAACGACATAGTATAGTATGTCATTTTTTTCAATATTTTGGACGAACTATAGTATGTCATTTTTTTCTATTTTTCGACCACAGACTATAGTATGTCGTTTTTCTCAATATTTTGCACGACATAGTCGTCCGAATACATACTATAGTATGTCGTTTTTTTCAATATTTCGGACATAGTATACTATATACGACATAGTATATAGTATGTCGTTTTTTTCAATTTTTCGACGACATAGTATACATGTCGTTTTTTTCCATTTTTCGAACGACATAGTATAGTATGTCATTTTTTTCAATTTTTCGACGACAAACTATAGTATGTCATTTTTTTCAATTTTTCGACCACAGACTATAGTATGTCATTTTTTCTCAATATTTTGCACGACATAGTCGTCCGAAATACATACTATAGTATGTCGTTTTTTTTTCAATATTTCGACGACATAATATAGTATGTCGTTTTTTCAATATTTCGGACATAGTATACTATATACGACATAGTATATAGTATGTCGTTTTTTTCAATTTTTCGGACGACATGTCGTTTTTTCTCAAAATTCGGACGACATAGTATAGTATGTCGTTTTTTAATTTTTCGAAGACATAGTATAACATGTCGTTTTTTCCATTTTTCGAACGACATAGTATAGTGTCATTTTTTCAATATTTCGGACGACATACTTCGTCGTTTTTTCTCAATATTTCGACGACATACTATGTATGTTGTTTTTCAATATTTCAGACATAGTATACTATATACGACATACTATAGTATGTCGTTTTTTTTCAATTTTTCGGACGACTTACTATAGTATGTCGTTTTTTCTCAATATTTCGACGACATACTATAGTATGTTGTTTTTTTCAATATTTCAGACATAGTATACTATATACGACATACTATAGTATGTCGTTTTTTTAAATTTTTCAGACGACATACTATAGTATGTCATTTTTTTCAATTTTCGACCACATACTTAGTATGTCGTTTTTTTCAATATTTCGGACGACATACTATAGTATGTCGTTTTCTTTCATTTTTCGAACGACATAGTATAGTATGTCATTTTTTTCAATATTTTGGACGACATACTATAGTATGTCGTTTTTTTCAATTTTTCGACGACAAACTATCGTATGTCATTTTTTCAATTTTTCGACCACAGACTATAGTATGTCGTTTTTTCTCAATATTTTGCACGACATAGTCGTCCAAAATACATACTATAGTATGTCGTTTTTTCTCAATATTTCGACGACATACTATAGTATGTCGTTTTTTTCAATATTTCGGACATAGTATACTATATACGACATAGTATATAGTATGTGGTTTTTTTCAATTTTTCGACGACATAGTATAACATGTCGTTTTTTTCCATTTTTCGAACGACATAGTATAGTATGTCGTTTTTTTCAATTTTTCGACGACAAACTAGTATGTCATTTTTTTCAATTTTTCGACCACAGACTATAGTATGTCATTTTTTCTCAATATTTTGCACGACATGTCGTCCGAAATACATACTATAGTATGTCGTTTTTTTCTCAATATTTCGACGACATAATATAGTATGTTTTTTTCAATATTTCGGACATAGTATACTATATACGACATAATATAGTATGTCGTTTTTTCAATTTTTCGGACGACATGTTTTTTTCTCAATATTTCGACGACATACAATAGTATGTCGTTTTTTTTAAATTTTTCGGACGACATACTGTAGTATGTCATTTTTTTCAATTTTTCGACCACATACTTAGTATGTCGTTTTTTTCAATATTTCGGACGACATACTATAGTATGTCGTTTTTCTCAATATTTCGGACGACATACTATAGTATGTCGTTTTTTTCAATTTTTCGACGACATAGTATAACATGTCGTTTTTTTCCATTTTTCGAACGACATAGTATAGTATGTCATTCTTTTCAATATTTCGGACGACATACTATAGTATGTCGTTTTTTTCAATTTTTCGACGACAAACTATAGTGTCATTTTTTTCAATTTTTCGACCACAGTATGTCGTTTTTTCTCAATATTTTGCACGACATAGTTATCCGAAATACATACTATAGTGTCATTTTTTCTCAATATTTCGACGACATACTATAGTATGTCGTTTTTTTTAATAATTCGGACATAGTATACTATATACGTCATAGTATATAGTGTCGTTTTTTTCAATATTTCGACGACATAGTAAGTATGTTTTTTTCAATATTTCGGACGACATAGTATAGTATGTCGTTTTTTCTCAATATTTCGGACGACATACTATAGTATGTCGTTTTTTCTCAATATTTTGCACGACATAGTCGTCCGAAATACATACTATAGTATGTCGTTTTTTCTCAATATTTCGGACATAGTATACTATATACGACATAGTATAGTATGTGGTTTTTTTCAATTTTTCGACGACATAGTATAATATGTCGTTTTTTTTCCATTTTTCGAACGACATAGTATAGTATGTCGTTTTTTTAAATTTTTCGAAGACATAGTATAACATGTCGTTTTTTTCCATTTTTCGAACGACATAGTATAGTATGTCATTTTTTCAATATTTCGGACGACATACTATAGTATGTCGTTTTTTTCAATTTTTCGACGACAAACTATAGTATGTCATTTTTTTCAATTTTTCGACCACAGTATGTCGTTTTTCTCAATATTTTGCACGACATAGTCATTCGAATACATACTATAGTGTCATTTTTTCTCAATATTTCGACGACATACTATAGTATGTCGTTTTTTTTAATAATTCGGACATAGTATACTATATACGACATAGTATATAGTATGTCATTTTTTTCAATATTTCGGACGACATAGTATAGTATGTCATTTTTTTCAATATTTCGGACGACATACTATAGTATGTCATTTTTTTCAATTTTTCGGACATAGTATACTATATACGACATAGTATATAGTATGTCGTTTTTTTCAATTTTTCGACGACATAGTATAATATGTCGTTTTTTTCCATTTTTCGACCACAGACTATAGTATGTCGTTTTTCAATTTTTCGACGACAAACTATGTCATTTTTTTCAATTTTTCGACCACAGACTATAGTATGTCATTTTTTCTCAATATTTTGCACGACATAGTCGTCCGAAATACATACTATAGTATGTCGTTTTTTCTCAATATTTCGGACGACATACTATAGTATGTCGTTTTTTTCAATTTTTCGACCACAGACTATAGTATGTCGTTTTTTCTCAATATTTTGCACGACATAGTCGTCCGAAATACATACTATAGTATGTCGTTTTTTTCTCAATATTTCGACGACATATATAGTATGTCGTTTTTTTCAATATTTCGGACATAGTATACTATATACGACATAGTATATAGTATGTCGTTTTTTTCAATATTTCGACGACATAATATAGTATGTCGTTTTTTTCAATTTTTCGACGACAAACTATAGTATGTCATTTTTTCAATTTTTCGACCACAGACTATAGTATGTCATTTTTTCTCAATATTTTGCACGACATAGTCGTCCGAAATACATACTATAGTATGTCGTTTTTTCTCAATATTTCGACGACATAATATAGTATGTCGTTTTTTTCAATTTTTCGACGACATAGTATAACATGTCGTTTTTTTCCATTTTTCGAACGACATAGTATAGTATGTCATTTTTTTCAATATTTCGGACGACATACTATAATATGTCGTTTTTTTCAATTTTTCGGACGACTTACTATAGTATGTCGTTTTTTCTCAATATTTCGGACGACATACTATAGTATGTCGTTTTTTCTCAATATTTCGACGACATACAATAGTATGTCGTTTTTTCTCAATATTTTGCACGACTTAGTCGTCCGAAATACATACTATAGTATGGTGTTTTTTCTCAATATTTCGGACATAGTATACTATATACGACATAGTATATAGTATGTCGTTTTTTTCAATTTTTCGGACGACATGTCGTTTTTTCTCAATATTTCGGACGACATAGTATAGTATGTCGTTTTTTCTCAATATTTCGGACGACATACTATAGTATGTCGTTTTTTTCAATTTTTCGACCCCAGACTATAGTATGTCGTTTTTTCTCAATATTTTGCACGACATAGTCGTCCGAAATACATACTATAGTATGTCGTTTTTTCTCAATATTTCGACGACATACTATAGTATGTCGTTTTTTTCAATATTTCGGACATAGTATACTATATACGACATAGTATATAGTATGTCGTTTTTTTCAATTTTTCGACGACATAGTATAACATGTCGTTTTTTTCCATTTTTCGAACGACATAGTATAGTATGTCGTTTTTTTCAATATTTCGACGACATAATATAGTATGTCGTTTTTTTCAATTTTTCGACGACAAACTATAGTATGTCATTTTTTTCAATTTTTCGACCACAGACTATAGTATGTCATTTTTTCTCAATATGTTGCACGACATAGTCGTCCGAAATACATACTATAGTATGTCGTTTTTTCTCAATATTTCGACGACATAATATAGTATGTCGTTTTTTTCAATATTTCGCACATAGTATACTATATACGACATAGTATATAGTATGTCGTTTTTTCAATTTTCGGACGACATGTCGTTTTTTCTCAAAATTTCGGACGACATAGTATAGTATGTCGTTTTTTTCAATTTTCGAAGACATAGTATAACATGTCGTTTTTTTCCATTTTTCGAACGACATAGTATAGTATGTCGTTTTTTTCAATTTTTCGACGACATAGTATAATATGTCGTTTTTTCCATTTTTCGAACGACATAGTATAGTATGTCATTTTTTTCAATGTTTCGGACAACATACTATAGTATGTCGTTTTTTTCAATTTTTCTGACGACATAGTATAACATGTCGTTTTTTTTCATTTTCGAACGACATAGTATAGTATGTCGTTTTTTTCAATATTTTGGACGACATACTAAGTATGTCGTTTTTTTCATTTTTCGACGACAACTATAGTATGTCATTTTTTTCAATTTTTTCGACCACAGACTATAGTATGTCGTTTTTTCTCAATATTTTGCACGACATAGTCGTCCGAAATACATACTATAGTATGTCGTTTTTTCTCAATATTTCGACGACATACTATAGTATGTCGTTTTTTTTCAATATTTCGGACATAGTATACTATATACGACATAGTATATAGTATGTCGTTTTTTCAATTTTTCGACGACATAATATAACATGTCGTTTTTTCCATTTTTCGAACGACATACTATAGTATGTCGTTTTTTCAATTTTTCGACGACAAACTATAGTATGTCATTTTTTTCAAATTTTCGACCACAGACTATAGTATGTCATTTTTTCTCAATATTTTGCACGACATAGTCGTCCGAAATACATACTATAGTATGTCGTTTTTTCTCAATATTTCGACGACATAATATAGTATGTCGTTTTTTCAATATTTCGGACATAGTATACTATATACGACATAGTATATAGTATGTCGTTTTTTCAATTTTTCGGACGACATGTTTTTTCTCAAAATTTCGGACGACATAGTATAGTATGTCGTTTTTTTCAATTTTTCGAAGACATAGTATAACATGTCGTTTTTTTCCATTTTTCGAACGACATAGTATAGTATGTCATTTTTTCAATTTTTCGGACGACTTCGTCGTTTTTTCTCAATATTTCGACGACATACTATAGTATGTTGTTTTTTTCAATATTTCGGACATAGTATACTATATACGACATACTATAGTATGTCGTTTTTTTCAATTTTTTGGACGACTTACTATAGCATGTCGTTTTTTCTCAATATTTCGGACGACATACTATAAATAAAATTGAATCGTTTTTTTCAATTTTTCGACGACAAACTAAAGTATGTCATTTTTTTCAATTTTTCGACCACAGACTATAGTATGTCGTTTTTTCTCAATATTTTGCACGACATAGTCGTCCAAAATACATACTATAGTATGTTGTTTTTTCTCAATATTTCGGACATAGTATACTATATACGACATAGTATATAGTATGTCGTTTTTTTCAATTTCGGACGACGTTTTTTCTCAATATTTCGGACGACATAGTATAGTATGTCGTTTTTTTCAATTTGTCGACCACAGTATGTCGTTTTTTCTCAATATTTCGGACGACATACTATAGTATGTCGTTTTTTCAATTTTTCGACGACATAGTATAGTATGTCGTTTTTTTCAATTTTTCGAATGACATACTATAGTATGTCGTTTTTTCTCAATATTTCGACGACATACAATAGTATGTCATTTTTTTCAATTTTCGACCACATACTTAGTATGTCGTTTTTTTCAATTTCGACGACATACAATAGTATGTCGTTTTTTTAAATTTTTCGGACGACATACTATATATAGTATGTCATTTTTTTCAATTTTTCGACCACATACTTAGTATGTAGTTTTTTTCGACCACATAGTATGTCGCTTTTTCTCAATATTTCGGACGACATACAATAGTATGTCGTTTTTTTTCAATTTTTCGACCACATACTTAGTATGTCATTTTTTTCAATATTTCGGACGACATAGTATATAGTATGTCGTTTTTTTCAATTTTTCAACGACATACTATAGTATGTCATTTTTTTCAATTTTTCGACCACATACTATAGTATGTCATTTTTTTCAATTTTTCGGACGACATACTATGGTATGTCGTTTTTTTCAATTTTTCGTACGATAGTATATAGTATGTCGTTTTTTTCCATTTTTCGAACGACAGTATAGTATGTCGTTTTTTTCAATATTTCGACGACATACAATAGTATGTTGTTTTTTTAAATTTTTCGGACGACATACTATATAGTATGTCATTTTTTTCAATTTTTCGACCACATACTATGTCGTTTTTTTCAATTTTTCGGACGACATACTATAGTATGTCGTTTTTTTCAATATTTCAGACATGTATGTCGTTTTTTTCAATTTTTTGACGACATAGTATAACATGTCGGTTTTTCCATTTTTCGAACGACATAGTATAGTATGTCATTTTTTTCAATATTTCAGACGACATACTATAGTATGTCATTTTTTCAATATTTCGGACGACATACTATAGTATGTCGTTTTTTTCAATTTTTCGGACGACTTACTATATAGTATGTCGTTTTTCTCAATATTTCGGACGACATAGTATAGTATCGTTTTTTTCAATTTTTCGACGACAAACTATAGTGTCATTTTTTTCAATTTTTGACCACAGACTATAGTATGTCGTTTTTTCTCAATATTTTGCACGACATAGTCGTCCGAAATACATACTATAGTATGTCGTTTTTTCTCAATATTTCGACGACATACTATAGTATGTCGTTTTTTTCAATATTTCGGACATAGTATACTATATACGACATAGTATATAGTATGTCGTTTTTTTCAATTTTTCGGACGACATGTCGTTTTTTCTCAATATTTCGAACGACATAGTATAGTATGTCATTTTTTTCAATATTTCGGATGACATACTATAGTATGTCGTTTTTTTCAATTTTTCGGACGACTTTCGTTTTTTCTCAATATTTCGGACAACATACTATAGTATGTCGTTTTTTTCAATATTTCGGACATAGTATACTATATACGACATAGTATATAGTATGTCGTTTTTTTCAATTTTTCGGACGACGTCGTTTTTTCTCAATATTTCGGACGACATAGTATAGTATGTCGTTTTTTTCAATTTTTTGACGACATAGTATAACATGTCGTTTTTTTCCATTTTTCGAACGACATAGTATAGTATGTCATTTTTTTCAATATTTCGGACGACATACTATAGTATGTCGTTTTTTTCTATTTTTGACCACATACTATATATAGTATGTCGTTTTTTTTTAATTTTTCGTACGACATAGTTCATAGTATGTCGTTTTTTTCAATTTTTCGACGACATAGTATAGTATGTCGTTTTTTTCAATATTTCGGACGACATACTATAGTATGTCGTTTTTTTAAATTTTTCGGACGACATGTCGTTTTTTCTATTTTTTGACCACATACTATATAGTATGTCGTTTTTTTAAATTTTCGTACGACATAGTATATAGTATGTCGTTTTTTTCATTTTTTCGACGACATAGTATAGTATGTCGTTTTTTTCAATATTTCGGACGACATGTCGTTTTTTCTCAATATTTCGGACGACATAGTATAGTATGTCGTTTTTCTCAATTTGTCGACCACAGTATGTCATTTTTTCTCAATATTTCGGACGACATACTATAGTATGTCGTTTTTTTCAATTTTTCGACGACATAGTATAATATGTCGTTTTTTTTCATTTTTTTAACGACATAGTATAGTATGTCGTTTTTTTTAATTTTTCGTACGACATAGTATATAGTATGTCATTTTTTTCAATTTTTCGACCACATACTTAGTATGTCGTTTTTTCAATATTTCGGACGACATAGTATATAGTGTCGTTTTTTTCAATTTTCAACGAAATACTATAGTATGTCATTTTTTTCAATTTTCCGACCACATACTTAGTATGTCGTTTTTTTCAATTTTTCGGACGACTTACTATATAGTATGTCGTTTTTTCTCAATATTTCGGACGACATAGTATAGTATGTCATTTTTTTCAATTTGTCGACCACAGTATGTCGTTTTTCTCAATATTTCGGACGACATACTATAGTATGTCGTTTTTTTCAATATTTCGGACATAGTATACTATATACGACATAGTATATAGTATGTCGTTTTTTTCAATTTTTCGGACGACATGTCGTTTTTTCTCAATATTTCGGACGACATAGTATAGTATGTCGTTTTTTTCAATTTTTCGACGACATAGTATAACATGTCGTTTTTTTCAATTTTTCGGACGACATGTCGTTTTTTCTCAATATTTCGGACGACATAGTATAGTATGTCGTTTTTTTCAATTTTTCGACGACAAACTATAGTATGTCATTTTTAAAAATTTTTCGACCACAGACTATAGTATGTCGTTTTTCTCAATATTTTGCACGACATAGTCGTCCGAAATACATACTATAGTATGTCGTTTTTCTCAATATTTTGACGACTACTATAGTATGTCGTTTTTTTCAATATTTCGGACATAGTATACTATATACGACATAGTATATAGTATGTCGTTTTTTTCAATTTTTCGGACGACATGTCGTTTTTTCTCAATATTTCGAACGACATAGTATAGTATGTCATTTTTTTCAATATTTCGGATGACATACTATAGTAGTCGTTTTTTTCAATTTTCGGACGACTTTTTCGTTTTTTCTCAATATTTCGGACAACATACTATAGTATGTCGTTTTTTTCAATATTCGGACATAGTATACTATACGACATAGTATATAGTATGTCGTTTTTTTCAATTTTTCGGACGACGTCGTTTTTTCTCAATATTTCGGACAACATACTATAGTATGTCGTTTTTTTCAATATTTCGGACATAGTATACTATATACGACATAGTATATAGTATGTCGTTTTTTTCAATTTTTCGGACGACGTCGTTTTTTCTCAATATTTCGGACGACATAGTATAGTATGTCGTTTTTTTCAATTTTTTGACGACATAGTATAACATGTCGTTTTTTTCCATTTTTCGAACGACATAGTATAGTATGTCATTTTTTCAATATTTCGGACGACATACTATAGTATGTCGTTTTTTTCTATTTTTTGACCACATACTATATATAGTATGTCGTTTTTTTTTAATTTTTCGTACGACATAGTTTATAGTATGTCGTTTTTTTTCAATTTTTCGACGACATAGTATAGTATGTCGTTTTTTTCAATATTTCGGACGACATACTATAGTATGTCGTTTTTTTAAATTTTTCGGACGACATGTCGTTTTTTCTATTTTTTGACCACATACTATATAGTATGTCGTTTTTTTAAATTTTTCGTACGACATAGTATATAGTATGTCGTTTTTTTCATTTTTTCGACGACATAGTATAGTATGTCGTTTTTTTCAATATTTCGGACGACATGTCGTTTTTTCTCAATATTTCGGACGACATAGTATAGTATGTCGTTTTTTTCAATTTGTCGACCACAGTATGTCGTTTTTTCTCAATATTTCGGACGACATACTATAGTATGTCGTTTTTTTCAATTTTTCGACGACATATTATACTATGTCGTTTTTTCAATTTTTCGAACGACATAGTATAGTATGTCGTTTTTTTTAAATTTTTCGGACGACATACTATAGTATGTCATTTTTTTCAATTTTTCGACCACATACTTAGTATGTCGTTTTTTTCAATATTTCGGACGACATAGTATATAGTGTCGTTTTTTTCAATTTTTCAACGAAATACTATAGTATGTCATTTTTTTCAATTTTCCGACCACATACTTAGTATGTCGTTTTTTTCAATTTTTCGGACGACTTACTATATAGTATGTCGTTTTTTCTCAATATTTCGGACGACATAGTATAGTATGTCATTTTTTTCAATTGTCGACCACAGTATGTCGTTTTTTCTCAATATTTCGGACGACATACTATAGTATGTCGTTTTTTTCAATATTTCGGACATAGTATACTATATACGACATAGTATATAGTATGTCGTTTTTTTCAATTTTTCGGACGACATGTCGTTTTTTCTCAATATTTCGGATGACGTAGTATAGTATTTCGTTTTTTTCAATTTTTCGACGACATAGTATAACATGTCGTTTTTTTTCAATTTTTCGGACGACTTACTATAGTATGTCGTTTTTTCTCAATATTTCGGACGACATAGTATGTCGTTTTTTTCAATTTTTTGACGACATAGTATAACATGTCGTTTTTTTCCATTTTTCGAACGACATACTATAGTATGTCGTTTTTTTCAATTTTTCGACGACAAACTATAGTATGTCGTTTTTTTCTATTTTTTGACCACATACTATATATAGTATGTCGTTTTTTTAAATTTTTCGTACGACATAGTATATAGTATGTCGTTTTTTTCATTTTTTCGACGACATAGTATAGTATGTCGTTTTTTTTCAATATTTCGGACGACAGTATAGTATGTCGTTTTTTTCAATTTTTTGGACGACATGTTTTTTCTCAATATTTCGGACGACATAGTATAGTATGTCGTTTTTCTCAATTTGTCGACCACAGTATGTCGTTTTTTTCCCAATATTTCGACGACATACAATAGTATGTCGTTTTTTTTTCAATTTTTCGGACGACATATGTTATTTTTTTCAATTTTTCGACCACATACTTAGTATGTCGTTTTTTTCAATATTTCGGACGACATACTATAGTATGTTGTTTTTTTCAATTTTTGAAAAAAATGACATTGACGACTATAGTCGTCAATAGTAATTGACGACTATAGTATGTCATTTTTTTCAATTTTTCGACCACATACTATAGTATGTCATTTTTTTTCAATTTTTTGACCACATACTATAGTATGTCGTTTTTTTCAATTTTTCGGACGACATACGAGTCGTTTTTTTAAATTCTTTGGACAACATACTATAGTATGTCGTTTTTTCAATTCTTCGGACGACATACTATAGTATGTCGTTTTTTTCAATACGACATACTATAGTATGTCGTTTTTTCAATTTTTCGGACATAGTATACTATATACGACATAGTATATAGTATGTCGTTTTTTTCAATTTTTCGGACGACATATGTCCTCCGAAAAATTGAAAATTGAAAAAAACGACATACTATAGTATGTGGGCAATTGAAAAAAACGACATACTATAGTATGTCGTTTTTTTCAATTTTTTGACGACATAGTATAATATGTCGTTTTTTTCAATTTTTCGAACGACATAGTATAGTATGTCGTTTTTTTCAATTTTTCGGACGACATACTATAGTATGTCGTTTTTTTTCAATTTTTCGTACGACATAGTATATAGTATGTTTTTTTCAATTTTTCGACCACATACTATAGTATGTCGTTTTTTTCAATATTTCGGATGACATAGTATAGTATGTCGTTTTTTTCAATTTTTCGACCACATACTATAGTATGTCGTTTTTTTCAATTTTTCGGACATGTCGTTTTTTCTCAATATTTCGGACGACATAGTATAGTATGTCGTTTTTTTCAAATTTTCGACAACATACTATAGTATGTTGTTTTTTTCAATTTTTCGGACGACATAGTATAACATGTCGTTTTTTTCATTTTTCGAACGACATAGTATAGTATGTCGTTTTTTTCAATATTTTGGACGACATACTATAGTATGTCGTTTTTTTCAATTTTTCGACGACAAACTATAGTATGTCGTTTTTTTCAATTTTTCGAACGACATAGTATAGTATGTCGTTTTTTTCAATATTTCAGATGACATACTATAGTATGTCGTTTTTTTCAATTTTTCGTACGACATAGTATATAGTATGTCGTTTTTTTTAATTTTTCGACAACATACTATAGTATGTCGTTTTTTTTCAATATTTCGGATGACATAGTATAGTATGTCGTTTTTTTCAATTTTTCGACCACATACTATAGTATGTCGTTTTTTTCAATTTTTCGGACATGTCGTTTTTTCTCAATATTTCGGACGACATAGTATAGTATGTCGTTTTTTTCAATTTTTCGACAACATACTATAGTATGTCGTTTTTTTCAATTTTTCGGACGACATAGTATAACATGTCGTTTTTTTTCATTTTCGAACGACATAGTATAGTATGTCGTTTTTTTCAAATTTTGGACGACATACTATAGTATGTCGTTTTTTTTCAATTTTTCGACGACAAACTATAGTATGTCATTTTTTTCAATTTTTCGACCACAGACTATAGTATGTCGTTTTTTCTCAATATTTTGCACGACATAGTCGTCCGAAATACATACTATAGTATGTCGTTTTTTCTCAATATTTCGACGACATACTATAGTATGTCGTTTTTTTCAATATTTCGGACATAGTATACTATATACGACATAGTATATAGTATGTCGTTTTTTTCAATTTTTCGACGACATAGTATAACATGTCGTTTTTTTCCATTTTTCGAACGACATAGTATAGTATGTCGTTTTTATCAATTTTTCGACGACAAACTATAGTATGTCATTTTTTTCAAATTTTCGACCACAGACTATAGTATGTCATTTTTTCTCAATATTTTGCACGACATAGTCGTCCGAAATACATACTATAGTATGTCGTTTTTTCTCAATATTTCGACGACATAATATAGTATGTCGTTTTTTTCAATATTTCGGACATAGTATACTATATACGACATAGTATATAGTATGTCGTTTTTTTCAATTTTTCGGACGACATGTTTTTTCTCAAAATTTCGGACGACATAGTATAGTATGTCGTTTTTTTCAATTTTTCGAAGACATAGTATAACATGTCGTTTTTTTCCATTTTTCGAACGACATAGTATAGTATGTCATTTTTTCAATTTTTCGGACGACTTCGTCGTTTTTTCTCAATATTTCGACGACATACTATAGTATGTTGTTTTTTTCAATATTTCGGACATAGTATACTATATACGACATACTATAGTATGTCGTTTTTTTCAATTTTTTGGACGACTTACTATAGCATGTCGTTTTTTCTCAATATTTCGGACGACATACTATAAATAAAATTGAATCGTTTTTTTCAATTTTTCGACGACAAACTAAAGTATGTCATTTTTTTCAATTTTTCGACCACAGACTATAGTATGTCGTTTTTTCTCAATATTTTGCACGACATAGTCGTCCGAAATACATACTAGTATGTTGTTTTTTCTCAATATTTCGGACATAGTATATATACGACATAGTATATAGTATGTCGTTTTTTCAATTTTTCGGACGACGTCGTTTTTTCTCAATATTTCGGACGACATAGTATAGTATGTCGTTTTTTTCAATTTGTCGACCACAGTATGTCGTTTTTTCTCAATATTTCGGACGACATACTATAGTATGTCGTTTTTTTCAATTTTTCGACGACATAGTATAATATGTCGTTTTTTTCAATTTTTCGAATGACATACTATAGTATGTCGTTTTTTTCAATATTTCGACGACATACAATAGTATGTCATTTTTTTCAATTTTTCGACCACATACTATGTCGTTTTTTTCAATATTTCGACGACATACAATAGTATGTCGTTTTTTTAAATTTTTCGGACGACATACTATATAGTATGTCATTTTTTTCAATTTTTCGACCACATACTTAGTATGTCGTTTTTTTCGACCACATAGTATGTCGCTTTTTCTCAATATTTCGGACGACATACTATAGTATGTCGTTTTTTTCAATTTTTCGACCACATACTATAGTATGTCATTTTTTTCAATTTTTCGGACGACATAGTATATAGTATGTCGTTTTTTTCAATTTTTCAACGACATACTATAGTATGTCATTTTTTTCAATTTTTCGACCACATACTATAGTATGTCATTTTTTTCAATTTTTCGGACGACATACTATGGTATGTCGTTTTTTTCAATTTTTCGTACGACATAGTATATAGTATGTCGTTTTTTTCAATTTTTCGAACGACATAGTATAGTATGTCTTTTTTTCTCAATATTTCGACGACATACAATAGTATGTCGTTTTTTTAAATTTTTTGGACGACATACTGTAGTATGTCATTTTTTCAATTTTTCGACCACATACTTAGTATGTCGTTTTTTTCAATATTTCGGACGACATACTATATAGTATGTTGTTTTTCTCAATATTTCAGACGACATGTATGTCGTTTTTTTCAATTTTTTGACGACATAGTATAATATGTCGTTTTTTTCCATTTTTTGAACGACATAGTATAGTATGTCATTTTTTTCAATATTTCGGACGACATAGTATAGTATGTCATTTTTTTCAATATTTCGGACGACATACTATAGTATGTCGTTTTTTTAAATTTTTCGGACGACTTACTATATAGTATGTCGTTTTTTCTCAATATTTCGGACGACATAGTATAGTATGTCGTTTTTTTCAATTTTTCGACGACAAACTATAGTGTCATTTTTTTCAATTTTTTGACCACAGACTATAGTATGTCGTTTTTTCTCAATATTTTGCACGACATAGTCGTCCGAAATACATACTATAGTATGTCGTTTTTTCTCAATATTTCGACGACATACTATAGTATGTCGTTTTTTTCAATATTTCGGACATAGTATACTATATACGACATAGTATATAGTATGTCGTTTTTTTCAATTTTTCGGACGACGTCGTTTTTTCTCAATATTTCGGACGACATAGTATAGTATGTCGTTTTTTTCAATTTTTTGACGACATAGTATAACATGTCGTTTTTTTCCATTTTTCGAACGACATAGTATAGTATGTCATTTTTTTCAATATTTCGGACGACATACTATAGTATGTCGTTTTTTTCTATTTTTTGACCACATATTATATAGTATGTCGTTTTTTTTTAATTTTTCGTACGACATAGTTTATAGTATGTCGTTTTTTTCAATTTTTCGACGACATAGTATAGTATGTCGTTTTTTCAATATTTCGGACGACATACTATAGTATGTCGTTTTTTTAAATTTTTCGGACGACATGTCGTTTTTTCTATTTTTTGACCACATACTATATATAGTATGTCGTTTTTTTAAATTTTTCGTACGACATAGTATATAGTATGTCTTTTTTTCATTTTTCGACGACATAGTATAGTATGTCGTTTTTTTCAATATTTCGGACGACATGTCGTTTTTTCTCAATATTTCGGACGACATAGTATAGTATGTCGTTTTTCTCAATTTGTCGACCACAGTATGTCATTTTTTCTCAATATTTCGGACGACATACTATAGTATGTCGTTTTTTTCAATTTTTCGACGACA
The DNA here is from genome assembly GCF_027474105.1 of Poeciliopsis prolifica. NCBI lineage: Eukaryota > Metazoa > Chordata > Actinopteri > Cyprinodontiformes > Poeciliidae > Poeciliopsis > Poeciliopsis prolifica. The sequence continues at coordinate 19,908 of NW_026562628.1, forward strand.
TAGTATAATATGTCGTTTTTTTCAATTTTTCGAACGACATAGTATAGTATGTCGTTTTTTTAAATTTTTCGGACGACATACTATAGTATGTCATTTTTTTCAATTTTTCGACCACATACTTAGTATGTCGTTTTTTTCAATATTTCGGACGACATAGTATATAGTGTCGTTTTTTTCAATTTTTCAACGAAATACTATAGTATGTCATTTTTTTCAATTTTCCGACCACATACTTAGTATGTCGTTTTTTTCAATTTTTCGGACGACTTACTAAATAGTATGTCGTTTTTTCTCAATATTTCGGACGACATAGTATAGTATGTCATTTTTTCAATTGTCGACCACAGTATGTCGTTTTTTCTCAATATTTCGGACGACATACTATAGTATGTCGTTTTTTTCAATATTTCGGACATAGTATACTATATACGACATAGTATATAGTATGTCGTTTTTTTCAATTTTTCGGACGACATGTCGTTTTTTCTCAATATTTCGGATGACGTAGTATAGTATTTCGTTTTTTTCAATTTTCGACGACATAGTATAACATGTCGTTTTTTTCAATTTTTCGGACGACTTACTATAGTATGTCGTTTTTTCTCAATATTTCGGACGACATAGTATAGTATGTCGTTTTTTTCAATTTTTCGACGACAAACTATAGTATGTCATTTTTAAAAATTTTTCGACCACAGACTATAGTATGTCGTTTTTTCTCAATATTTTGCACGACATAGTCGTCCGAAATACATACTATAGTATGTCGTTTTTTCTCAATATTTTGACGACATACTATAGTATGTCGTTTTTTTCAATATTTCGGACATAGTATACTATATACGACATAGTATATAGTATGTCGTTTTTTTCAATTTTCGGACGACATGTCGTTTTTTCTCAATATTTCGAACGACATAGTATAGTATGTCATTTTTTTCAATATTTCGGATGACATACTATAGTATGTCGTTTTTTTCAATTTTTCGGACGACTTTCGTTTTTTCTCAATATTTCGGACAACATACTATAGTATGTCGTTTTTTTCAATATTTCGGACATAGTATACTATATACGACATAGTATATAGTATGTCGTTTTTTTCAATTTTTCGGACGACGTCGTTTTTTCTCAATATTTCGGACAACATACTATAGTATGTCGTTTTTTTCAATTTTTCGGACGTAGTATACTATATACGACATAGTATATAGTATGTCGTTTTTTCAATTTTTCGGACGACGTCGTTTTTTCTCAATATTTCGGACGACATAGTATAGTATGTCGTTTTTTTCAATTTTTGACGACATAGTATAGTATGTCGTTTTTTTCAATTTTTCGACGACATAGTATAGTATGTCATTTTTTTCAATATTTCGGACGACATACTATAGTATGTCGTTTTTTTCTATTTTTTGACCACATACTATATATAGTATGTCGTTTTTTTTAATTTTTCGTACGACATAGTTTATAGTATGTCGTTTTTTTCAATTTTTCGACGACATAGTATAGTATGTCGTTTTTTCAATATTTCGGACGACATACTATAGTATGTCGTTTTTTTAAATTTTTCGGACGACATGTCGTTTTTTCTATTTTTTGACCACATACTATATATAGTATGTCGTTTTTTTAAATTTTTCGTACGACATAGTATATAGTATGTCGTTTTTTTCATTTTTTCGACGACATAGTATAGTATGTCGTTTTTTCAATATTTCGGACGACATGTCGTTTTTTCTCAATATTTCGGACGACATAGTATAGTATGTCGTTTTTCTCAATTTGTCGACCACAGTATGTCATTTTTTCTCAATATTTCGGACGACATACTATAGTATGTCGTTTTTTTCAATTTTTCGACGACATAGTATAATATGTCGTTTTTTTAAATTTTTCGGACGACATACTATAGTATGTCATTTTTTTCAATTTTTCGACCACATACTTAGTATGTCGTTTTTTTCAATATTTCGGACGACATAGTATATAGTGTCGTTTTTTTCAATTTTTCAACGACATACTATAGTATGTCATTTTTTTCAATTTTCCGACCACATACTTAGTATGTCGTTTTTTTCAATTTTTCGGACGACTTACTATATAGTATGTCGTTTTTTCTCAATATTTCGGACGACATAGTATAGTATGTCATTTTTTCAATTTGTCGACCACAGTATGTCGTTTTTTCTCAATATTTCGGACGACATACTATAGTATGTCGTTTTTTTCAATATTTCGGACATAGTATACTATATACGACATAGTATATAGTATGTCGTTTTTTTCAATTTTTCGGACGACATGTCGTTTTTCTCAATATTTCGGATGACGTAGTATAGTATTTCGTTTTTTTCAATTTTTCGACGACATAGTATAACATGTCGTTTTTTTCAATTTTTCGGACGACTTACTATAGTATGTCGTTTTTTCTCAATTTCGGACGACATAGTATAGTATGTCGTTTTTTTCAATTTTTCGACGACAAACTATAGTATGTCATTTTTAAAAATTTTTCGACCACAGACTATAGTATGTCGTTTTTTCTCAATATTTTGCACGACATAGTCGTCCGAAATACATACTATAGTATGTCGTTTTTTCTCAATATTTTGACGACATACTATAGTATGTCGTTTTTTTCAATATTTCGGACATAGTATACTATATACGACATAGTATATAGTATGTCGTTTTTTTCAATTTTTCGGACGACATGTCGTTTTTTCTCAATATTTCGAACGACATAGTATAGTATGTCATTTTTTCAATATTTCGGATGACATACTAGTATGTCGTTTTTTTCAATTTTTCGGACGACTTTTTCGTTTTTTCTCAATATTTCGGACAACATACTATAGTATGTCGTTTTTTTCAATATTTCGGACATAGTATACTATATACGACATAGTATATAGTATGTCGTTTTTCAATTTTTCGGACGACGTCGTTTTCTCAATATTTCGGACGACATAGTATAGTATGTCGTTTTTTTCAATTTTTGACGACATAGTATAATATGTCGTTTTTTTCCATTTTTCGAACGACATAGTATAGTATGTCGTTTTTTTCAATTTTTCGACGACATACTATAGTATGTCGTTTTTTTCTATTTTTTGACCACATACTATATATAGTATGTCGTTTTTTTAAATTTTTCGTACGACATAGTATATAGTATGTCGTTTTTTTCATTTTTTCGACGACATAGTATAGTATGTCGTTTTTTTCAATATTTCGGACGACAGTATAGTATGTCGTTTTTTTCAATTTTTTGGACGACATGTCGTTTTTTCTCAATATTTCGGACGACATAGTATAGTATGTCGTTTTTCTCAATTTGTCGACCACAGTATGTCGTTTTTTCCCAATATTCGACGACATACAATAGTATGTCGTTTTTAAATTTTTCGGACGACATATGTTATTTTTTTCAATTTTTCGACCACATACTTAGTATGTCGTTTTTTTCAATATTTCGGACGACATACTATAGTATGTCATTTTTTCAATTTTTTGACCACATACTTAGTATGTCGTTTTTTCAATATTTCGACGACATACAATAGTATGTCGTTTTTTTAAATTTTTCGGACGACATACTATATATAGTATGTCATTTTTTTCAATTTTTCGACCACATACTTAGTATGTAGTTTTTCGACCACATAGTATGTCGCTTTTTCTCAATATTTCGGACGACATACAATAGTATGTCGTTTTTTTCAATTTTTCGACCACATACTTAGTATGTCATTTTTTCAATATTTCGGACGACATAGTATATAGTATGTCGTTTTTTTCAAATTTTCAACGACATACTATAGTATGTCATTTTTTTCAATTTTCGACCACATACTATAGTATGTCATTTTTTCAATTTTTCGGACGACATACTATGGTATGTCGTTTTTTTCAATTTTTCGTACGACATAGTATATAGTATGTCGTTTTTTTCAATTTTTCGAACGACATAGTATAGTATGTTTTTTTCTCAATATTTCGACGACATACAATAGTATGTCGTTTTTTAAATTTTTCGGACGACATACTGTAGTATGTCATTTTTTTCAATTTCGACCACATACTTAGTATGTCGTTTTTTTCAATATTTCGGACGATACTATATAGTATGTTGTTTTTCTCAATATTTCAGACGACATGTATGTCGTTTTTTCAATTTTTTGACGACATAGTATAACATGTCGGTTTTTTCCATTTTCGAACGACATAGTATAGTATGTCATTTTTTCAATATTTCAGACGACATAGTATAGTATGTCATTTTTTTCAATATTTCGGACGACATACTATAGTATGTCGTTTTTTTCAATTTTCGGACGACTTACTATATAGTATGTCGTTTTTTCTCAATATTTCGGACGACATAGTATAGTATGTCGTTTTTTCAATTTTCGACGACAAACTATAGTGTCATTTTTTTCAATTTTTTGACCACAGACTATAGTATGTCGTTTTTTCTCAATATTTTGCACGACATAGTCGTCCGAAATACATACTATAGTATGTCGTTTTTTCTCAATATTTCGACGACATACTATAGTATGTCGTTTTTTTCAATATTTCGGACATAGTATACTATATACGACATAGTATATGTCGTTTTTATTTTTCGGACGACATGTCGTTTTTTCTCAATATTTCGGATGACGTAGTATAGTATGTCGTTTTTTCAATTTTCGACGACATAGTATAACATGTCGTTTTTTTCAATTTTTCGGACGACTTACTATAGTATGTCGTTTTTCTCTATTTCGGACGACATAGTATAGTATGTCGTTTTTTTCAATTTTTCGACGACAAAACTATAGTATGTTTTTAAAAATTTTTCGACCACAGACTATAGTATGTCGTTTTTTCTCAATATTTTGCACGACATAGTCGTCCGAAATACATACTATAGTATGTCGTTTTTTCTCAATTTTGACGACATACTATAGTATGTCGTTTTTTTCAATATTTCGGACATAGTATACTATATACATAGTATGTCGTTTTTTCAATTTTTCGGACGACATGTCGTTTTTCTCAATATTTCGAACGACATAGTATAGTATGTTTTTTTCAATATTTCGGATGACATACTATAGTATGTCGTTTTTTTCAATTTTTCGGACGACTTTTTCGTTTTTTCTCAATATTTCGGACAACATACTATAGTATCGTTTTTTCAATATTTCGGACATAGTATACTATATACGACATAGTATATAGTATGTCGTTTTTTTCAATTTTTCGGACGACGTCGTTTTTCTCAAAATTTCGGACGACATAGTATAGTATGTCGTTTTTTTCAATTTTTCGACGACATAGTAACATGTCGTTTTTTTCCATTTTTCGAACGACATAGTATAGTATGTCATTTTTTCAATTTTTCGGACGACATACTATAGTATGTCGTTTTTTTCTATTTTTGACCACATACTATATATAGTATGTCGTTTTTTTCAATTTTTCGTACGACATAGTTCATAGTATGTCGTTTTTTTCAATTTTTCGACGACATAGTATAGTATGTCGTTTTTTTCAATATTTCGGACGACATACTATAGTATGTCGTTTTTTTTAAATTTTTCGGACGACATGTCGTTTTTTCTATTTTTTGACCACATACTATATATAGTATGTCGTTTTTTTAAATTTTTCGTACGACATAGTATATAGTATGTCGTTTTTTTCATTTTTTCGACGACATAGTATAGTATGTCGTTTTTTCAATATTTCGGACGACATGTCGTTTTTTCTCAATATTTCGGACGACATAGTATAGTATGTCGTTTTTCTCAATTTGTCGACCACAGTATGTCATTTTTCTCAATATTTCGGACGACATACTATAGTATGTCGTTTTTTTCAATTTTTCGACGACATAGTATAATATGTCGTTTTTTTCTATTTTTCGAACGACATAGTATAGTATGTCGTTTTTTTAAATTTTTCGGACGACATACTATAGTATGTCATTTTTTCAATTTTTCGACCACATACTTAGTATGTCGTTTTTTCAATATTTCGGACGACATAGTATATAGTGTCGTTTTTTTCAATTTTTCAACGAAATACTATAGTATGTCATTTTTTTCAATTTTCCGACCACATACTTAGTATGTCGTTTTTTCAATTTTTCGGACGACTTACTAAATAGTATGTCGTTTTTTCTCAATTTCGGACGACATAGTATAGTATGTCATTTTTTTCAATTTGTCGACCACAGTATGTCGTTTTTTCTCAATATTTCGGACGACATACTATAGTATGTCGTTTTTTTCAATATTTCGGACATAGTATACTATATACGACATAGTATATAGTATGTCGTTTTTTTCAATTTTTCGGACGACATGTCGTTTTTTCTCAATATTTCGGATGACGTAGTATAGTATTTCGTTTTTTTCAATTTTTCGACGACATAGTATAACATGTCGTTTTTTCAATTTTTCGGACGACTTACTATAGTATGTCGTTTTTTCTCAATATTTCGGACGACATAGTATAGTATGTCGTTTTTTCAATTTTTCGACGACAAACTATAGTATGTCATTTTTAAAAATTTTTCGACCACAGACTATAGTATGTCGTTTTTTCTCAATATTTTGCACGACATAGTCGTCCGAAATACATACTATAGTATGTCGTTTTTTCTCAATATTTTGACGACATACTATAGTATGTCGTTTTTTTCAATATTTCGGACATAGTATACTATATACGACATAGTATATAGTATGTCGTTTTTTCAATTTTTCGGACGACATGTCGTTTTTCTCAATATTTCGAACGACATAGTATAGTATGTCATTTTTTTCAATATTTCGGATGACATACTATAGTATGTCGTTTTTTCAATTTTTCGGACGACTTTTTCGTTTTTCTCAATATTTCGGACAACATACTATAGTATGTCGTTTTTTTCAATATTTCGGACATAGTATACTATATACGACATAGTATATAGTATGTCGTTTTTTTCAATTTTTCGGACGACGTCGTTTTTTCTCAATATTTCGGACAACATACTATAGTATGTCGTTTTTTTCAATATTTCGGACATAGTATACTATATACGACATAGTATATAGTATGTCGTTTTTTTCAATTTTTCGGACGACGTCGTTTTTTCTCAATATTTCGGACGACATAGTATAGTATGTCGTTTTTTTCAATTTTTTGACGACATAGTATAACATGTCGTTTTTTTCCATTTTTCGAACGACATAGTATAGTATGTCATTTTTTTCAATATTTCGGACGACATACTATAGTATGTCGTTTTTTTCTATTTTTGACCACATACTATATATAGTATGTCGTTTTTTTTTAATTTTTCGTACGACATAGTTCATAGTATGTCGTTTTTTTCAATTTTTCGACGACATAGTATAGTATGTCGTTTTTTTCAATATTTCGGACGACATACTATAGTATGTCGTTTTTTTAAATTTTTCGGACGACATGTCTTTTTCTATTTTTTGACCACATACTATATATAGTATGTCGTTTTTTTAAATTTTTCGTACGACATAGTATATAGTATGTCGTTTTTTTCATTTTTTCGACGACATAGTATAGTATGTCGTTTTTTTCAATATTTCGGACGACATGTCGTTTTTTCTCAATATTTCGGACGACATAGTATAGTATGTCGTTTTTCTCAATTTGTCGACCACAGTATGTCATTTTTTCTCAATATTTCGGACGACATACTATAGTATGTCGTTTTTTTCAATTTTTCGACGACATAGTATAATATGTCGTTTTTTTAAATTTTTCGGACGACATACTATAGTATGTCATTTTTTTCAATTTTTCGACCACATACTTAGTATGTCGTTTTTTTTCAATATTTCGGACGACATAGTATATAGTGTCGTTTTTTTCAATTTTTCAACGAAATACTATAGTATGTCATTTTTTTCAATTTCCGACCACATACTTAGTATGTCGTTTTTTTCAATTTTTCGGACGACTTACTATATAGTATGTCGTTTTTTCTCAATATTTCGGACGACATAGTATAGTATGTCATTTTTTTCAATTTGTCGACCACAGTATGTCGTTTTTTCTCAATATTTCAGACGACATACTATAGTATGTCGTTTTTTTCAATATTTCGGACATAGTATACTATATACGACATAGTATATAGTATGTCGTTTTTTTCAATTTTTCGGACGACATGTCGTTTTTTCTCAATATTTCGGATGACGTAGTATAGTATTTCGTTTTTTTCAATTTTTCGACGACATAGTATAACATGTCGTTTTTTCAATTTTTCGGACGACTTACTATAGTATGTCGTTTTTTCTCAATATTTCGGACGACATAGTATAGTATGTCGTTTTTTTCAATTTTCGACGACAAACTAAAGTATGTCATTTTTAAAAATTTTTCGACCACAGACTATAGTATGTCGTTTTTTCTCAATATTTTGCACGACATAGTCGTCCGAAATACATACTATAGTATGTCGTTTTTTCTCAATATTTTGACGACATACTATAGTATGTCGTTTTTTTCAATATTTCGGACATAGTATACTATATACGACATAGTATATAGTATGTCGTTTTTTTCAATTTTTCGGACGACATGTCGTTTTTTCTCAATATTTCGAACGACATAGTATAGTATGTCATTTTTTCAATATTTCGGATGACATACTATAGTATGTCGTTTTTTTCAATTTTTCGGACGACTTTTTCGTTTTTCTCAATATTTCGGACAACATACTATAGTATGTCGTTTTTTTCAATATTTCGGACATAGTATACTATATACGACATAGTATATAGTATGTCGTTTTTTTCAATTTTTCGGACGACGTCGTTTTTTCTCAATATTTCGGACGACATAGTATAGTATGTCGTTTTTTCAATTTTTTGACGACATAGTATAACATGTCGTTTTTTTCCATTTTTCGAACGACATAGTATAGTATGTCGTTTTTTTCAATTTTTCGACGACATACTATAGTATGTCGTTTTTTTCTATTTTTTGACCACATACTATATATAGTATGTCGTTTTTTTAAATTTTTCGTACGACATAGTATATAGTATGTCGTTTTTTTCATTTTTTCGACGACATAGTATAGTATGTCGTTTTTTTCAATATTTCGGACGACAGTATAGTATGTCGTTTTTTCAATTTTTTGGACGACATGTCGTTTTTCTCAATATTTCGGACGACATAGTATAGTATGTCGTTTTTCTCAATTTGTCGACCACAGTATGTCGTTTTTTCCCAATATTTCGACGACATACAATAGTATGTCGTTTTTTTAAATTTTTCGGACGACATATGTTATTTTTTTCAATTTTTCGACCACATACTTAGTATGTCGTTTTTTTCAATATTTCGGACGACATACTATAGTATGTTGTTTTTCAATTTTTGAAAAAAATGACATTGACGACTATAGTCGTCAATAGTAATTGACGACTATAGTGTGTCATTTTTTTCAATTTTTCGACCACATACTATAGTATGTCATTTTTTTCAATTTTTTGACCACATACTATAGTATGTAGTTTTTTTCAATTTTTCGGACGACATACGAGTCGTTTTTTTAAATTATTTGGACAACATACTATAGTATGTCGTTTTTTTCAATTCTTCGGACGACATACTATAGTATGTCGTTTTTTTCAATACGACATACTATAGTATGTCGTTTTTTTTTCAATTTTTCGGACATAGTATACTATATACGACATAGTATATAGTATGTCGTTTTTTTCAATTTTTCGGACGACATATGTCCTCCGAAAAATTGAAAATTGAAAAAAACGACATACTATAGTATGTGGGCAATTGAAAAAAACGACATACTATAGTATGTCGTTTTTTTCAATTTTTCGACGACATAGTATAATATGTCGTTTTTTTCAATTTTTCGAACGACATAGTATAGTATGTCGTTTTTTTCAATATTTCAGATGACATACTATAGTATGTCGTTTTTTTCAATTTTTCGTACGACATAGTATATAGTATGTCGTTTTTTTCAATTTTTCGAACATACTATAGTATGTCGTTTTTTTCAATTTTTCGGATGACATAGTATAGTATGTCGTTTTTTTCAATTTTTCGGACATGTCGTTTTTTCTCAATATTTCGGACGACATAGTATAGTATGTCGTTTTTTTCCATTTTTCGACCACATACTATAGTATGTCGTTTTTTTCAATTTTTTGGACGACATGTCGTTTTTTCTCAATATTTCGGACGACATAGTATAGTATGTCGTTTTTTCAATTTGTCGACCACAGTATGTCGTTTTTTCTCAATATTTCGGACGACATACTATAGTATGTCGTTTTTTTAAATTTTTCGACGACATAGTATAATATGTCGTGTTTTTCAATTTTTCGAACGACATAGTATAGTATGTCGTTTTTTTCAATTTTTCAGACGACATACTATAGTATGTCGTTTTTTTCCCAATATTTCGACGACATACAATAGTATGTCGTTTTTTAAATTTTTCGGACGACATATGTTATTTTTTTCAATTTTTCGACCACATACTTAGTATGTCGTTTTTTTCAATATTTCGGACGACATACTATAGTATGTTGTTTTTTTCAATTTTTCGGACGACACAGTCGTCCGAAAAATTGACGACTGTAGTATGTCATTTTTTTCAATTTTTGAAAAAAATGACATTGACGACTATAGTCGTCAATAGTAATTGACGACTATAGTATGTCATTTTTTTCAATTTTTCGACCACATACTATAGTATGTCATTTTTTTCAATTTTTGACCACATACTATAGTATGTCGTTTTTTTCAATTTTTCGGACGACATACGAGTCGTTTTTTTAAATTCTTTGGACAACATACTATCGTATGTCGTTTTTTTCCATTTTTCGAACGACATAGTATAGTATGTCGTTTTTTTCAATTTTTCGGACATAGTATACTATATACGACATAGTATATAGTATGTCGTTTTTTTCAATTTTTTGGACGACATTCGTTTTTTCTCAATATTTCGGACGACATAGTATAGTATTTTTTTCAATTTGTCGACCACAGTATGTCGTTTTTTCTCAATATTTCGGACGACATACTATAGTATGTCGTTTTTTTAAATTTTTCGACGACATAGTATAATATGTCGTGTTTTTCAATTTTTCGAACGACATAGTATAGTATGTCGTTTTTTTCAATTTTTCAGACGACATACTATAGTATGTCGTTTTTTCCCAATATTTCGACGACATACCTTAGTATGTCGTTTTTTTAATTTTTCGGACGGATGTTTTTTTTTTTTCGACCACATACTTAGTATGTCGTTTTTTTCAATATTCGGACGACATACTAATAGTATGTTGTTTTTTTCAATTTTTCGGACGACACAGTCGTCCCCAAAATTGACGATTGTAGATGTCATTTTTTTCAATTTTTGAAAAAATGACATTGACGACTATAGTCGTCAATAGAATTGACGACTATAGTATGTCATTTTTTTCAATTTTTCGACCACATACTATAGTATGTCATTTTTTTCAATTTTTTGACCACATACTATAGTATGTCGTTTTTTTCAATTTTTCGGACGACATACGAGTCGTTTTTTTAAATTCTTTGGACAACATACTATCGTATGTCGTTTTTTTCAATTCTTCGGACGACACTATAGTATGTCGTTTTTTTCAATTTTTCGGACATAGTATACTATATACGACATAGTATATAGTATGTCGTTTTTTTCAATTTTTCGGACAACATATGTCGTCCGAAAATTGAAAATTGAAAAAAACGACATACTATAGTATGTGGTCAATTGAAAAAACGACATACTATAGTATGTCGTTTTTTTCAATTTTTCTACGACATTGTATAATATGTCGTTTTTTTCAATTTTTCGAACGACATAGTATAGTATGTCGTTTTTTTCAATATTTCAGATGACATACTATAGTATGTCGTTTTTTTCAATTTTTCGTACGACATAGTATATAGTATGTCGTTTTTTTCAATTTTTCGACAACATACTATAGTATCGTTTTTTTCAATATTTCGGATGACATAGTATAGTATGTCGTTTTTTTCAATTTTTCGGACATGTCGTTTTTTCTCAATATTTCGGACGACATAGTATAGTATGTCGTTTTTTTCAATTTTTTGACCACATACTATAGTATGTCGTTTTTTTTAATTTTTCGGACGACATACTATAGTATGTCGTTTTTTCTCAATATTTCGACGACATACAAAAGTATGTCGTTTTTTTAAATTTTTCGGACGACATACTGTAGTATGTCATTTTTTTCAATTTTTCGACCACATACTTAGTATGTCGTTTTTTTCAATTTTTCGGACGACTTACTATATAGTATGTCGTTTTTTCTCAATATTTCGGACGACATACTATAGTATGTCGTTTTTTTCAATTTTTCGACCACAGACTATAGTGTCGTTTTTTTCAATTTTCGACCACAGACTATAGTATGACGTTTTTTTCAATATTTTGGACGACATAGTATAGTATGTCATTTTTTTTCAATATTTCGGACGACATACTATAGTATGTCGTTTTTTTCAATTTTTCGGACAACTTACTATAGTATGTCGTTTTTTTCAATTTTTCGACGACAAACTATAGTATGTCATTTTTCAATTTTTCGACCACAGACTATAGTATGTCGTTTTTTCTCAATATTTTGCACGACATAGTCGTCCGAAATACATACTATAGTATGTCGTTTTTTCTCAATATTTCGACGACATACTATAGTATGTCGTTTTTTTCAATATTTCGGACATAGTATACTATATACGACATAGTATATAGTATGTCATTTTTTTCAATTTTTCGGACGACATGTCGTTTTTTCTCAATATTTCGGACGACATAGTATAGTATGTCGTTTTTTTCAATTTTTGACGACATAGTATAACATGTCGTTTTTTTCCATTTTTCGAACGAAATAGTATAGTATGTCATTTTTTTCAATATTTCGGACGACATACTATAGTATGTCGTTTTTTTCAATTTTTCGACGACAAACTATAGTATGTCGTTTTTTTCAATTTTTCGACGACAAATATTTCGGACAAAATTTTTTTTCAATTTTTCGACCACAGACTATAGTATGCCGTTTTTTCTCAATATTTTGCACGACATAGTCGTCCGAAATACATACTATGGTATGTCGTTTTTTCTCAATATTTCGTCGACATACTATAGTATGTTGTTTTTTCAATATTTCGGACATAGTATACTATATACGACATAGTATATAGTATGTCGTTTTTTTCAATTTTTCGGACGACATGTCGTTTTTTCTCAATATTTCGGACGACATAGTATAGTATGTCGTTTATTTCAATTTTTCGACGACATAGTATAATATGTCGTTTTTTTCCATTTTTCGAACGACATAGTATAGTATGTCATTTTTTTCAAGATTTCGGATGACATAATATAGTATGTCGTTTTTTTAAATTTGTCGGATGACATGTCGTTTTTTTCTATTTTTTGACCACATACTATATATAGTATGTCGTTTTTTTTATTTTTCGTACGACATAGTTTATAGTATGTCGTTTTTTTCAATTTTTCGACGACATAGTATAGTATGTCGTTTTTTTCAATATTTCGGACGACATAGTATAGTATGTCGTTTTTTTCAATTTTTTGGACGACATGTCGTTTTTTCTCAATATTTCGGACGACATAGTATAGTATGTCATTTTTTTCAATTTGTCGACCACAGTGTCGTTTTTTCTCAATATTTCGGACGACATACTATAGTATGTCGTTTTTTTCAATTTTTCGACGACATAGTATAATATGTCGTTTTTTTCAATTTTTCGAACGACATAGTATATATAGTATGTCGTTTTTTTCAATTTTTCGGACGACATACTATAGTATGTCGTTTTTTCCCAATATTTCGACGACATACAATAGTATGTCGTTTTTTTCAATTTTTCGGACGACATATGTTATTTTTTTCAATTTTTCGACCACATACTTAGTATGTCGTTTTTTTCAATATTTCGGACGACATACTATAGTATGTTGTTTTTTCAATTTTTGAAAAAAATGACATTGACGACTATAGTCGTCAATAGTAATTGACGACTATAGTATGTCATTTTTTTCAATTTTTCGACCACATACTATAGTATGTCATTTTTTTCAATTTTTTGACCACATACTATAGTAGGTCGTTTTTTTCAATTTTTCGGACGACATACGAGTCGTTTTTTTAAATTCTTTGGACAACATACTATAGTATGTCGTTTTTTTCAATTCTTCGGACGACATACTATAGTATGTCGTTTTTTTCAATACGACATACTATAGTATGTCGTTTTTTTCAATTTTTCGGACATAGTATACTATATACGACATAGTATATAGTATGTCGTTTTTTTCAATTTTTCGGACGACATATGTCCTCCGAAAAATTGAAAATTGAAAAAAACGACATACTATAGTATGTGGTCGAAAAATTGAAAAAAACGACATACTATAGTATGTCGTTTTTTTCAATTTTTCGACGACATAGTATAATATGTCGTTTTTTTCAATTTTTCGAACGACATAGTATAGTATGTCGTTTTTTTCAATATTTCAGATGACATACTATAGTATGTCGTTTTTTTCAATTTTTCGTACGACATAGTATATAGTATGTCGTTTCTTTCAATTTTTCGACAACATACTATAGTATGTCGTTTTTTCAATATTTCGTATGACATAGTATAGTATGTCGTTTTTTTCAATTTTTTGGACGACATGTCGTTTTTTCTCAATATTTCGGACGACATAGTATATAATATGTCATTTTTTTCAATTTTTCGACCACATACTATAGTATGTCGTTTTTTTCAATATTTCGGACGACATAGTATAGTATGTCGTTTTTTTCAATTTTTTGGACGACATGTCGTTTTTTCTCAATATTTCGGACGACATAGTATAGTATGTCGTTTTTTTCAATTTGTCGACCACAGTATGTCGTTTTTTCTCAATATTTCGGACGACATACTATAGTATGTCGTTTTTTTAAATTTTTCGACGACATAGTATAATATGTCGTGTTTTTCAATTTTTCGAACGACATAGTATAGTATGTCGTTTTTTTCAATTTTTCGGACGACATACTATAGTATGTCGTTTTTTCCCAATATTTCGACGACATACAATAGTATGTCGTTTTTTTAAATTTTTCGGACGACATATGTTATTTTTTTCAATTTTTCGACCACATACTTAGTATGTCGTTTTTTTCAATATTTCGGACGACATACTATAGTATGTTGTTTTTTTCAATTTTTCGGACGACACAGTCGTCCGAAAAATTGACGACTATAGTATGTCATTTTTTTCAATTTTTGAAAAAAATGACATTGACGACTATAGTCGTCAATAGTAATTGACGACTATAGTATGTCATTTTTTTCAATTTTTCGACCACATACTATAGTATGTCATTTTTTTCAATTTTTTGACCACATACTATAGTATGTCGTTTTTTTCAATTTTTCGGACGACATACGAGTCGTTTTTTTAAATTCTTTGGACAACATACTATCGTATGTCGTTTTTTTCAATTTTTCGGACGACATACTATAGTATGTCGTTTTTTTCAATTTTTCGGACATAGTATACTATATACGACATAGTATATAGTATGTCGTTTTTTTCAATTTTTCGGACGACATATGTCGTCCGAAAAATTGAAAATTGAAAAAAACGACATACTATAGTATGTGGTCAATTGAAAAAAACGACATACTATAGTATGTCGTTTTTTTCAATATTTCGGACATAGTATACTATATACGACATAGTATATAGTATGTCATTTTTTTCAATTTTTCGGACGACATGTCGTTTTTTCTCAATATTTCGGACGACATAGTATAGTATGTCGTTTTTTTCAATTTTTTGACGACATAGTATATAACATGTCGTTTTTTTCCATTTTTCGAACGAAATAGTATAGTATGTCATTTTTTTCAATATTTCGGACGACATACTATAGTATGTCGTTTTTTTCAATTTTTCGACGACAAATATTTCGGACAAAATTTTTTTCAATTTTTCGACCACAGACTATAGTATGCCGTTTTTTCTCAATATTTTGCACGACATAGTCGTCCGAAATACATACTATGGTATGTCGTTTTTCTCAATATTTCGACGACATACTATAGTATGTTGTTTTTTTCAATATTTCGGACATAGTATACTATATACGACATAGTATATAGTATGTCGTTTTTTTCAATTTTTCGGACGACATGTCGTTTTTCTCAATATTTCGGACGACATAGTATAGTATGTCGTTTATTTCAATTTTTCGACGACATAGTATAATATGTCGTTTTTTTCCATTTTTCGAACGACATAGTATAGTATGTCATTTTTTTCAATATTTCGGATGACATACTATAGTATGTCGTTTTTTTAAATTTTTCGGATGACATGTCGTTTTTTTCTATTTTTTGACCACATACTATATATAGTATGTCGTTTTTTTATTTTTCGTACGACATAGTTTATAGTATGTCGTTTTTTTCAATTTTTCGACGACATAGTATAGTATGTCGTTTTTTTCAATATTTCGGACGACATAGTATAGTATGTCGTTTTTTTCAATTTTTTGGACGACATGTCGTTTTTTCTCAATATTTCGGACGACATAGTATAGTATGTCATTTTTTTCAATTTTTCGACCACAGTGTCGTTTTTTCTCAATATTTCGAACGACATACTATAGTATGTCGTTTTTTTCAATTTTTCGACGACATAGTATAATATGTCGTTTTTTTCAATTTTTCGAACGACATAGTATATATAGTATGTCGTTTTTTTCAATTTTTCGGACGACATACTATAGTATGTCGTTTTTTCCCAATATTTCGACGACATACAATAGTATGTCGTTTTTTTAAATTTTTCGGACGACATATGTTATTTTTTTCAATTTTTCGACCACATACTTAGTATGTCGTTTTTTTCAATATTTCGGACGACATACTATAGTATGTTGTTTTTTTCAATTTTGAAAAAAATGACATTGACGACTATAGTCGTCAATAGTAATTGACGACTATAGTATGTCATTTTTTTCAATTTTCGACCACATACTATAGTATGTCATTTTTTTCAATTTTTTGACCACATACTATAGTAGGTCGTTTTTTTCAATTTTTCGGACGACATACGAGTCGTTTTTTTAAATTCTTTGGACAACATACTATAGTATGTCGTTTTTTCAATTCTTCGGACGACATACTATAGTATGTCGTTTTTTTCAATACGACATACTATAGTATGTCGTTTTTTTCAATTTTTCGGACATAGTATACTATATACGACATAGTATATAGTATGTCGTTTTTTTCAATTTTTCGGACGACATATGTCCTCCGAAAAATTGAAAATTGAAAAAAACGACATACTATAGTATGTGGGCAATTGAAAAAAACGACATACTATAGTATGTCGTTTTTTTCAATTTTTCGACGACATAGTATAATATGTCGTTTTTTTCAATTTTTCGAACGACATAGTATAGTATGTCGTTTTTTTCAATATTTCAGATGACATACTATAGTATGTCGTTTTTTTCAATTTTTCGTACGACATAGTATATAGTATGTCGTTTTTTTCAATTTTTCGACAACATACTATAGTATGTCGTTTTTTTCAATATTTCGGATGACATAGTATAGTATGTCGTTTTTTTCAATTTTTCGGACATGTCGTTTTTTCTCAATATTTCGGACGACATAGTATAGTATGTCGTTTTTTTCAAATTTTCGACCACATACTATAGTATGTCGTTTTTTTAAATTTTTCGGACGACTTACTATAGTATGTCATTTTTTCTCAATATTTCGGACGACATATATGTCGTTTTTTCTCAATATTTTTTTGCTTTTATTACAGGTCCTCTGGCCTTCAGAAAGCCACTAAATCTGTTAGAAAAGGTCCTAAATGGGCAGCATAAACAAAGACAAACACAGACTATATATAGTATGTGGTCGAAAAATGGAAAAAAAACGACATATGTCGTCCGAAAAATTGAAAATTGAAAAAA
Organism: Poeciliopsis prolifica; assembly: GCF_027474105.1. Lineage (NCBI taxonomy): Eukaryota > Metazoa > Chordata > Actinopteri > Cyprinodontiformes > Poeciliidae > Poeciliopsis > Poeciliopsis prolifica. The sequence continues at coordinate 38,009 of NW_026562628.1, forward strand.
ACGACATACTATAGTATGTGGTCAAAAAATTGAAAAAAATGACAAACTATAGTCGTCAATTACTATTGACGACTATAGTCGTCAATGTCATTTTTTTCAAAAATTGAAAAAAATGACATACTATAGTCGTCAATTTTTCGGACGACTGTGTCGTCCGAAAAATTGAAAAAAACAACATACTATAGTATGTCGTCCGAAATATTGAAAAAAACGACATACTAAGTATGTGGTCGAAAAATTGAAAAAAATGACATACTATAGTATGTCGTCCGAAAAATAAAAAAAAAACGACATACTATTGTATGTCGTTCGAAAAATTGAAAAAAACGACATATTATACTATGTCGTCGAAAAATTGAAAAAAACGACATACTATAGTATGTCGTCCGAAATATTGAGAAAAAACGACACATTGACACAGATAGAGAAGAAGCGGAGAGACTGTTTAGCCAATCAGAATGCAGAACACAATGCGCGATGAAAGGTCAACCGCGATAGTTCACTGTATGTATAAATATGAAATTAATATGTAGGCTATATGTATATATATATATATATATATATATATATAATATATATATATATATATGTATATATATATATATACATATATATATATATATATATATATATATATATATATATATATATATATATATATATATATATATATATATATATATATATATATATCAGCAGGAAGCTCTATACATGTGAAAATACATCTAAAACTAGTTCAGTTGCTGTTAAGTCTAAGGATGTCCTTTATTTAATGACCCAGGATGTTCTTGCAGCTGGGAGGAGATTAATAAGCTCACAGAAATCTGTCTGAAATGTTGAATTCTTGCCAAAACTTTCTTCTCCAGTAAATTCTCTGCATTTTATATATATATACGTGTGTCTGTGTTTGTGTAATCTGTATGATATATACACACACACACAATACAAGTTTGTAACTGACCCATTTTATTACTTTGTATTGACTTCTATTCATTGATGCTTTATTCCAAACCCTAAACTTCACCTAAATTTAATCAACACTATGTGTCTAAACCTTTACCATAAACCAGCTGCATTAAGTCTGCTTTTATTACAGGTCCTCTGGCCTTCAGAAAGCCACTAAATCTGTTAGAAAAGGTCCTAAATGGGCAGCATAAACAAAGACAAACACAGAGAATGAATTGACCTCGTCAGCAAACTGGGTCAATGGCTCTATGCGATGTTTACAGACGAGGTTTCTGGTCTTCGTCAAACATGACAGCATGTACTGAGACCACATTACACCTTTCCTGTAAACGTTGAACGCTCAGACGGAGCCGTGCCCTGCTTGACCTGTAATCACAACGTTGAGATCGCCTGGGTGTGAAAACACAGTGAAACAGACCCTGAGCTTATTTACACATGAGATAAGCTCGAGTGGGCTTCAGAGCTGCCAAAGAGCAGATAAAATGTTATCAAAACAAACAATCAACTCCACAGTCGTCTGGAACAATCAGGAGTAACATGTTAATCTACTCCTGCATTTTTTAATAGGACACAGAAACAGTCCAGGGCTAAAGTGTGTTTCTTTGTGAATTATTGTCCAGGTTTGTTTTGGCCTCTCCCTGATTACGTGTTTCTGCACACAAAATGATTGGCAGTGAAGCTGAAAACAGGACAGACAAGCTTACACAGCCAAGAGCTGATAAGCTCCAGATAACATACAACAGTGCTTATTCAATTTCTGACAGCGGCTTCAGGACAAATCCTCCTTCTCTTCTTCTTCTTCTCCGGAAGTTCTCCGAATGACCTTTTCAGGAACGTGTGTGGATTTACAACGAGACTTCTGACAGATTTAATCAATTAACACAACTCTTCGTCACACTTTTCAGGCTTTGAGGCGAAGGAAGGTGAAGCATGATGGGAAAATGAAGGCATCAGAGCGAGGAGATGTTCATCGTTAAACCAAAGTCTTTCCTTTCCTCTGTTAACACTTAGAATACCTGTTCCACTGCCTTAAGCTATTAAACACGCCTTGAACCTCACACCATAATTTATGTAATAGACTAACGAGTGGTAGTGCATAATCAGTAAAGGTTTTCACATATTTTGTGAAACTATTTTTTTATTTTTTTTACTCTTACACTCCAATATGGAGTTAGAAACAAAGCAGGGAGGAATTACACTGAAAAAACACAAAATATCACCAAGTATTTTTGTTTAGTTTCTAGCACAAATAGCTTAGTACAATTGAAATAAAACAAAACTAAGCTACAAGTTACTTCAGCAATAAATAGGAGCTTGCTTTAAGTAAACAATCCCTTAATATCGATAAAAAAGAGTATTTGTTGACCTAAAACATGGGACAAACGCATATTATAAGTGTATTTAATTCTAGTAGATTTAATTCTTTTTAAAAATCTATATTAAGAAATTACCTAAAACAAGCTACTATATCTCAATGAAAAGTTACTGATAAGTTAGTGTGATCTTTTCCCAAGTAAGATATTTATACACTACACATAAAATGGTCAAAGTTTGTGTTTTTGCAGTGCAACAAAAAGTACTGATCTAAGAGAAATAAATCCAAACACAATAATAAACTAAGAAACCAAAAACAACAGATTTAGTTATTATGGCAAATTCTATAATCCTATACAAACATAATAAAAATGTGAAAAACTCAAATGTCCAAGCATCGTCACATTTACTGCCTAAAGATTATTTTTTAAAAGAACTTATCTCAGAAAAGCATCTAATTAAGATGCATATTCTAATTTATTGAATATTACAATAAATAAATTATATGTGGAGTCAAAAGAGAAACTGCGAGAAAATGAAATTCAAGAGACGCCACCTGAACGTCCATGTTGGATCTGCTATAATCGCTGCAGAGCTGCAGGCGGGGGAGGAAGATGAGGGTTCGGCCTCAGCCAGCGTAAATCTGAAGCAGGAGGCGATTGGACCCATACTGAGTCAAAGAGCTGGGGAATGAACTCATTCATGTTTTAGAGGTCTGCTTCCAGGACAAACTGAGATCAGCATGTTCCTTTTCGGCAAATTCATGATGAGGACACCGCGGCTGTTTTAAAAAGAAACTCGACTTAAATATTTAACATTATGGATGGCAGAGAAAATGAAGGTTAAAAAATGATTAGGTGGGAGGATAAAGATGAGGAGACAAGAATAGAGAGATAATTTAACAGAAAACAGTTTCTCGTGGCTTTACTCAAGTGCATTGGAAACATGTAAAGACATTTTATTGCAAAGTATTTGCTGCTCAGTTTTTGTAGGTCTTTAAACACAAACACGGAGCCTCATTGCAGTTAACTCTGAACATGTTTTGGAAAACCAAGCATCAGGTTGGCAGTAAAGTAAGCTTGAATGCTCACTTTGTGCAGATATCTGTTCAGCAGGAAGCTCTATACATGTAAAAATACATCTAAAACTAGTTCAGTTGCTGTTAAGTCTAAGGATGTCCTTTATTTAATGACCCAGGATGTTCTTGCAGCTGGGAGGAGATTAATAAGCTCACAGAAATCTGTCTGAAATATTGAATTCTTGCCAAAACTTTCTTCTCCAGTAAATTCTCTGCATTTTATGGCTTTGACTTCTTTCTTTTGGCTTTAAGATGTAGAAGTTTTGACTCTGGAGTCAGTTTTTTCACACATGGTCCTTATGTTTAAAACCAGTTAGCCCAGCTAAATTAGCATTTAGCCTAGTAATAGAGAAAGTAATATGGGCAGAAACGATTGAACAAGTTATATTCCTTCATTTAGTTTGGTTTATTGTGGAAAAACCCAAAATGCTTGAACACTATGTGTCCAAATCCAGTGAAATGGAATAAATCTCCACACATTCCTGTTGAAATGTAAAACAAATATGACAACCAAAAATGATTTAAAAGCTTTTCATGCAACTTTCCTGCATAATTCAACCGAAAAACATGCAATTGTATCTAATCTATTTAGAGAAAAATGTAAACAGCAAAAAAGGTTAGAGTAAATTGGTTGCGTATGTTTTGCACCAGAACTTTGAAGAAACACATTTGGATCTTTTGGGTTTTTGGTTTACGTCTATGAACATCTCTACATGTCGATGAATGTCTCCGCTGTCTCCCAAAAGTCTTTTGGGTTCATCAGATTGGGAGGACATCTGTTGTCCACCTGCTCATCTGTTTGGACTCACTGTGATCCTCCTTCAGCTTCAACTTTCTCACAACTGAAGGTTAAAACTGACTCCTATTTGAAGCTGTTTATAATTTTAGCCTCAGTTCCATCTTATGTGTTTCAGTTGCCATGTTTTATTGCTATGAGTCTTATCTTGTGATTAATGTAAAGCATTTTGGTGCAGTAACAGGCTACATGTTAAAGTTTGGGTTGCACCAACTACAGCCGATTATTGATCTTTAAAGAGCCTCAGCCGCTGATTCCGATTTAGGCCGATACCAATTTTTTGTCTGAAACGTCACTAAATATAACTAGAAAGTCACTAGTAGAAAAGATCTAAATGAGATCAGCTTCATATGTAAATATCATCCGATCACAATATCTCAGAATTAAGGAAATCGGCTGGTTGATAAATTGGTGCACCCCTAGTTAATAAGAGTTATAACCCCTTCTTATAACCCCTAGTTATAAGAATTTATAAATTAACTTACGATCTTGAGCTGGCACACTCTGGTGGAAATAGCTTGGCTTTCAGTGCTGAGAAAGATTTTTAAGCGTTATTTTATGAAGGTAGCAGAGCATGTGCAAAGTGATATTTTAACTAAATATGAGGAAAAGAGACTTTCTAGAAGGAAAGATGCTGACATCCAGACGGTGTGGAGAAACATGAATAATAATCTTTGATGACCTCAGAAACTGAAAGGCTACAGAAACCAAAAAAGAAACTAGGATTGAAAAGGTTTTCAGGAAATATGTGCTTGTGTAATAGTGAAAACTTTTAACATACCACTGGACAATGTGCTCGTCTGATTAAATGCAGCTGACTCCAGCCACAAGCTTTTAACAACCACTGACTCTGTGTTGCCTGGAGAGATGTGTGTGGTTTTTTTTCATTTTTACTCAGTTTTATTGATCTCTGTGACTGCGTCAGCCGATGCACAGCAGAATCTATCTGTCTATCTAAGAGTCCTGCAGAGCTTCATTAGCGATGCCTTCGATTTCTCAACACAATGCCTGCAGTTTTCCAGGAGCCTGCGATGTTTCTCTGTCCGGCTCTCATTAGCACGACCTTTTTATTCCGGTTGTCATGGCCATGATTGTGCCAAGGGGGACGAGCGCAGCTTGGTACCTGGAGGATGAGGCTTTTAGAGTTTCATTGATGCAGGGGAAATTAATTCATTACTGCAGTGTCTTAGAATCACAATGTAAAATTTTGAAAAATCCAACCTGTAAGGTGGTATTTGTAGGATTAATGGGAAGAAATTCCATGTTTTAGCCAAACTTGAAGATTGGAAAGACAAGAAAACATGACTTTCAAGTGAGACAGATGTATAATGATCATAACTCAGGAAATGGGTTCAACAAAATTATTACTGTCAAGGCCAAATAAAGACCCATCTTTGTCTTGACACAAAGATGTCAAGACAAAGTACTGACATCTTTTCAAGTATTCTACTTTTCAGAGACACTGAAATTTGAGTTTTTTTTTATCTGTAGCCCATGCATAGGTGGACAGAGTACCCAACAATCATACTCAAGGAAGAGTAGCAGTACTTCAACCTTTTTTTACTCAAGTACAAGTAAAAAGTAGCAGTCCATGAAAAATACTCAAGTATAACTGATCAAAACATCAATCATTTAATATTTGACAATGACATAAGAAAGATCAAACTATAATTATGGAAATGTTGATATTTTAAATACTAAAATGAGAAATATATATATATATATATATATATATATATATATATATAAAAAAAAAATTCCCTTCTCACCCACCGCGGGTGGTTCTTATCCTCTGAGCTCGGGTCCTCTACCAGAGGCCTGGGAGCTTGAGGGTTCTGCGCAGTATCTTGGCTGTGCCAAGGACTGCACATTTCTGGACTGAGATGTCTGATGTTGTTCCTGGGATCTGTTGTAGCCACTGCTCCAGTTTGGGGGTTACTGCCCCGAGGGCCCCGATGACCACAGGCACCACTGTGGTCTTCACCTTCCAGGCCCTCTCCAGTTCCTCCCTGAGGCCCTGGTATTTCTCTAGTTTCTCGTGCTCCTTTTTCCTGATGTTGCAATCACTTGGTATTGCTACATCTACCACAACGGCTTTCCTCTGATGTTTATCCACTACGACAATGTCTGGTTGGTTCGCCATTACCATTTTGTCTGTCTGGATCTGGAAGTCCCACAGGATCTTAGCTCTGGCGTTCTCCACCACCTTTGGGGGTGTTTCCCACTTTGATCTCGGGGTTTCCAGTCCATATTCTGCACAGATGTTTCTGTACACTATGCCTGCCACTTGGTTATGTCGCTCCATGTACGCTTTCCCTGCCAGTATCTTGCACCCTGCTGTGATGTGCTGGACTGTCTCAGGGGCCTCCTTGCACAACCTACACCTTGGGTCTTGTCTGGTGTGGTAGATCTGGGCCTCTATTGCTCTGGTGTTTAGGGCCTGTTCCTGGGCTGCCAGGATGAGGGCCTCTGTGCTGTCCTTGAGTCCAGCTTTTTCCAGCCATTGGTAGGATTTACTGATATCAGCCACTTGGGTTATTTGCTGGTGGTACATCCCATGTAGGGGTTTGTCCTCCCATGATGGTATCTCTGGCACCTCAACCTCCGTTCCCTGTTGTCTGAGACATTCACTGAGCACATTGTCTGTTGAGGCTTTGTCCCTGATGTATTTATGGATCTTAGTTGTTTCGTCCTGGACAGTGGTTCTCACACTCACTAGTCCTCTGCCTCCGTCCTTGCGGCTCGTGTACAGTCTCAGGGTGCTGGATTTGGGATGGAACCCTCCATGCATGGTTAGTAGCTTTCTAGTCTTAATATCTGTGGCTTTTATCTCCTCCTTTGGCCAGCTAATTATTCCAGCAGGGTATCTGATTACTGGCAAGGCATAGCTGTTTATCGCACGGATTTTGTTCTTGCCATTGAGCTGGCTTCTCAGGACTTGCCTTATTCGTTGGAGGTATTTAGCTGTGGCTCCTTTCCTTGTGACCTCATCGAGGTTGCCATTTGCTTGTGGTATACCTAGGTACTTGTAACTGTCCTCTATGTCTGCTATTGTTCCTTCTGGGAGTGAGACCCTTCTGTGTGGATGACCTTCCCCTCTTTGTGACCAGCCGACCACATTTCTCTAGTCCGAATGACATCCCAATGTCAGTGCTGTAGATCCTGGTGGTGTGGATCAGTGAGTCGATGTCTCGCTCACACTTGGCGTACAGCTTGATGTCATCCATGTAGAGTAGGTGACTGATATTGGCCCCATTTTTGAGTCTGTATCCGTAGCCAGTCTTGTTGATAACTTGGCTGAGGGGGTTCAGGCCTATGCAGAACAGTAGCGGGGACAGAGCATCTCCTTGGTATATGCCACATTTGATGGACACTTGTGCAAGTGGTTTGCAGTTGGCTTCAAGGGTGGTTTTCCACAGCCTCATTGAGTTTGCAATGAAGGCTCTCAGAGTCCTGTTGATGTTATACATCTCTAAGCATTCAATGATCCAAGTATGCGGCATTGAGTCATAGGCTTTCTTGTAATCAATCCAAGCCATGCACAGGTTGGTATGTCGGGTTTTGCAGTCTCGGGCAACTGTGCGGTCTACGAGGAGTTGGTGTTTGGCTCCTCTGCTATTTACACCGATACCCTTCTGTGCCGTGCTCATGTGTTTATCCATGTGTTTGCTTATCTTGGCCGCTATGATGCCTGACATGAGCTTCCAGGTTGTGGAGAGGCAGGTTATTGGTCGGTAGTTGGGTGGGACTGGACCCTTTGATGGATCCTTCTGGATTAGGATTGTCCGCCCTTCAGTTAACCATTCAGGGTGAGTCCCACTTTGTAGCAGCTGGTTCATTTGGGCTGCCATTCGCTCATGGAGAGCAGTGAGTTTCTTTAGCCAGTAGGCATGGATCATGTCAGGCCCTGGTGCTGTCCAGTTTTTCATACCTGAGACTCTTTCTTGGACATCTGTCACAGTGATGGTTACCGGGGCTTGCTCAGGGAGGTTGCTGTGGTCCTCTCGTAGAGAGATCAGCCACTGTGCATTGCTGTTGTGGGACGCCTCCCTTTCCCATATGCCTTTCCAGTATTGTTCCGTCTCCAGCCTTGGTGGGTCTGCTCTGTTGTTATTGTTACCCTGCCATTGAGAGTACACCTTAGCTGGTTGAGTGGAGAAGAGCCGGTTAATCCTTCTGGATTCATTCTCCCTTGTGTATCTCTTTAGGCGGCTGGACAAGGCTTGGAGCCTCTGTTTGGCAGTCTCGAGTGCTTCAGGTATGGGCATCTGCCTGTACTTTCTGGGTACTGGTCTTTTCATTGCACCCTTGTGGAGCTCTGACAGTTGGCTCACTTCCCTCCTTGTTACCTTGATTTTAGCCTCTAACCGTCTTTTCCATGGTGGGTATTGGGTCTCATGGTTGCTCTTATAGCCAAGTATCTCAAGGATCACTGATGCTGAGTTGTAGATCAGCTCATTGGTTTCTGTTATGGTGTTGGTAGGGATCGTTCTCAATGCTGCATTCACATTCTCAATGAGACTTTCAGATGGTACTTCACTCAGCCGTTGTAATTGGCGCCGGGTCATGATTCTCTCTCTCAGGTCAGCAGCTGTCTCGTTCAGCTCTGTTTCGCTCATTGGGGCCGTGTATCCCCTCACTGGGTGGGGACTTGTAGTTAAGTCCCCACAGTCCTGACATCCGGGTTCCTCCCTTTTGCCGTAGCATTTGTGTTGTATCTCGTCAATCTCAAGTTGTGATAGCAGTTGCCGTTTGCGGATGTTGGAACACTGAGCTACTAGTTGTTTAGCGCTTAGTGTTGACTGGGGATGTCGAAGTAACCATTCCTTCCCCAGTCTTTGCATGTAACCTCTCTCACTAGGGTTACTTGAGTAGTAGCATTCCAACAGATCCACATTTTCATCTCTCGCCCATTTCCGTCTTGTTCCAGTAGCCCATTTGTCATCAAGGGTGCTCTGGTTCCCCAACACCTGACGCAGACCTTGTTTGGCCGGGCGACGTCTGAGCCGGCATGTTATGCAACTTAGTATCTCTCATGGTATGAGGTAGGCAGTAGCTTGAAGGGTCTTGCCTAAGGACCCAGACTGGATTCGAACCCTGCCCTCTCGGGTGATATACTGATGCCTTATGTATTGAGCTATCCAGTCAGCTGTATATATATATATATATATATATATATATATATATATATATATATATACACACACACACACACACACACACACACACACACACACACACTTATTTTTTAAGTACTGGTGTGTCTGTGTCTTGTTGATTTTTACCTGCTCTGAAGGCATGATAAAAACTGCAATAAAAAAGGATGGAAATATTTCTTCTGTGCATACTAAAAACTAAAACTAAAAAAGTTTTAGTTTTGAAATAAGTGACAAATTCAACTGACATTTTTCACAATATCCTACTTTTACATCTGTGCATGTGTTTCTGAGAGGGTTCATGATTATTTTCATGAAAATAAAAATCAACCTTTATTAGGTAAAGTACATTTAATTCGGTTTTCTTCTCGATAGGATTGATATCTAACATGCATCATAGTGCAATTTGCAGCTGTGACAACACACTGCTGAGTTTCGCTGCGAAACGTGACTCATCTCAGGGTTTTCCTGCCTTTTTTTCTGTTTTTTTTTTTTTTTTTTTTTTGCATTGCAACATCCGGGGGCCGGACCTCAGTGTGGAGTGGGAGTGTCTGCGCGCTGCTCTCCTTCCCAGCAGGAAAAACGCTGGAGCAGAAACGCGTTGGCACAGCGCACATTGCAGCAGAGGAGAGAGCGACGGCTTCAACGCGCCGAGGATTATGTCAGCTTCCCGTCGCATGGAGGGACGCGTCGAGCAGCTGATGAACATCCGCCGCCCCTGCTTCAGCTCAGCGGACACTCGTCGCTCTGTTCACCACATGCTCTGCTGAAATTCCTCCACTACAGCCCGCTGCGTCGGCTCCATCCCCATCTTCCCCCTACTCCTCTTCCTCCTCCGCTAAGCTTTTCTGTGGTCCCGAAAGCCAGGATGGAAAAGACGCTCTGCAGTCCCGGGACCAACAGAACCAACTCCGCGTCGTCGCCCAGGAAGCCCGCAAGTCGGAGCGGCTCGCACAGCCCCGGTTCCGGTTCTCTGGGAGGCTCGGCTGGAGCTGGAGGCGGCCGGGGGACGGTGCAGGGCAGCGGCGTGAGTCTGCAGCAGCAGCAGCAGCAGCTGCAGCAGCTGCATGCGCGCAGGAGGCAGCTGGAAGGAGTCCTGAGCAAATACACCAACCTGATCCAAGGCTGGCAGAACAGGTAGGATGAACCTGGGGGCGGAGGTGGACCCTGGCCACTCTCGGTTCTTGCTTCGTGTTGTTATTTGCTCCGTCCACGTTGCACTTTTGCCCACCACGTCACTGTGATATGGAGGAGGGCTTTAGAGGAGAGCCCAGGCTTTTACAGGCAGCTAGAAAACACACAACCATTTCTAAAGGACTGTCATTCCTCAATCTGAAAAAACAAACATCATTTCTGTGTCAGAATAACAATGAAAACAAATTAGGCTTGAAGACTAAAGCAGCAAAGTTCATTTCCTATAAAAAGTCCTAAACACTAAGTTTGATTTCTCTTAAATTTCTGTTCTATCTTTAGATAAAAATCCTCTCCAACAAAGATGGACTAATTGCAAAACTGTCCAGCAAATTACATAACTAACAATAATGACTTTGCTCAAATATTTTATAGCCGCAGTTTCTGTTAGTCATAAAGTGTTATCAAGTCTGTTGCAGTTTAACTTTTAAAACAGGAACCAGTAACCTGTGTTTTCAGTAATGTAAGAAGTTGTTCGCTCTGTGACCTTGAACTGTTTGAGTGTGAAAGCAAGTCGGAGACTTAAGTTTTATTTCTTCACTTATGTTTTCCTGACAGAGTAGATAGAATATTTGATGTTTACTGAAGGTCTGACATGTGAGAGGTTTCTGTGCTTCCACCATCAGTTTCATTGTCAGTGAACAGTAAGTTTTGTTTCTTCTCTTAAACAATAACTAGTTCCATGTTTGGTTCGTTGGTGTAAAAATTAGACCAGGATGATTCTAAGAAAGTGTCGTTACAACACTGTTACTAAATATTGTGGGGTTATGCTGACGAAGGTCATCCCGGATTTTCCTTACGCTTTTCTTTTCTTCCCATTGTGACATCTCAGTCGGTTTTACCATGCAGAGTATGAATGCATGAGAAATTATATTCCAGATTTGTTCACCTATTATTTTTGTGTCTAAAAATATATACATTGTAAAGTCATGTACCAATAGGCATAATAGTTTTATGATTCCATGGCTACATCTCCCTCTTTTTGCTCACACCAGCTGCAATCAGTGGTGTCAAATTTCCACATTTTGCTCAGTATAGCTGTAGTCGTCAGAAAACAACTCCAGTCTTTGGTTTTGATGGTGTAGAAAGACACAACAGTAAAGGAAAAGATATGAGTTACTTTCTGATTAATTCTGCGATTGATTTTCTAAACACTTGAGAAAACCTTGAAATGTCATTTCCACCAACTCCTTAAATATTAACCCATTTGTTTTCTCATGTTGAGACTAACATAACATTGTGGCAAGATGGGAAACAGTAACAACAGCTGAAGACTTTGCTTTTAGTTACGACCACCTTTAACGCTGTTAATCTGTTTAAATTTTGCTTAAACTTGCTAGTTTACAAAGTTTTTGAAAGTAAAACTATTACTATAATTGCCTGTATGATGGTCAGAGAAGACAAGTGTAGAAGTGATAAAGGACGTAAAGGTCAGACTTTCTTCACCTCTGCTTCATCCACATACGTGCTGTTAATCTCACTTCCTGCCTGCTGCAGGCTTTACATTTATTTTCCACAGGTTTTGATGGTCAGGACTTTAGCCTTCAGTTTATATTTCTACATTTACAAGCAAGAGCAGAAGCATCAAGATGTAATAATGGGTTCCTTAGAGACAGATAGAAAATAAGTAACGGCAGGCCTTTCCCATAAACAAAACAACAGTGACTGAGTGACTGTTGAGGTGAGCAACCTGAGGTGCATCATTCTTCATGCTGCTTTTTACCTCAACCAGTCCAAACGGGGGTGATTCTGACTGGTCGTACACCTTACCATCTGGAGTTGCACCAAGATATGATGCGTCAGGGCGAACAATGAATCCCACAGGAAGCACATTGACCCTCAACATCTCAGCATAGTTTGCCAGCACCTCACACTCCACCTGCAGACCACGCTTCATGGCGGCAGTTTGTCTGGTGGAGCCCCTAATCATCCGAGATGCCAGTGCTGTGGCAGCAGACTCCTCCTCTGCACTTCCTCTGCAAGCATCACGGAAACGGCCAGCAGTAAGTCTTGGTCGTTGAAGATGTAACTCTCTTGTTCTGGCTTCTATTTCATAAGACATTTCCAGTGACACTTGCAGAGAATGAAGATGCATAAGTTGACCAAGTGTGGAAACAAAGCACATATTTGGAAGACTATGCAGCATCAAAGGAAGAGAAGGGAAGTCTGGAGCCATGTGGTGCAGAATGATGCTACCAGAGGACTGTTCAGGTGGGCACTGATAAGACATAACTCTGTGGCACAGATCCAAATTTGGATGGAACCAGCTCCAAATGTGAAAGATCATCTAGGACAAGAGCGATAAGTGGTTGGGACTCCAGCTGGCGTAGTTTTTCTCCTGATGCCAGAATGTCGGGATCTGGAAGTGGTCCTACAAACATCAGTGACATAATCATAATAAATTTTGACAAAGGAAACATACGTGTAAAAACATAAACCAAACGTTATACCTGTGTAAGCTCTGTAAAGTGTGGAGTGCAGATATCTTTTCCCCATAGTTTTGAGCTTCCGCACCACCATGTTGCTGACAGGTTCAGGATGTCTCCTTACAAGAAATACACAGAAAGATGTCAAACTAAAGAACAAATAAATGGATGAGTGAGAAATTTGTTAGGTCATAATGGGACTGATTTGGCACAGTTTAGATTTTCACCCAACTTGAAAATAAATTAATTGATAGCGGTTGAGCCTGTTTTTTTTTTCACTGCCTACAAAAAAGAAATATTCCAAACAATGAGAGAAATTATATTTGATACAAGTAATATTGAGATTACAACAAATTTTATAAGGCGATTATAAAATACAGGTGGGAAAGGAACGTAAATGGCAGTGCGACACAATCAAAGGAGGAATAAATTGTGTACATAACTATAGTACTGTTATTCTAAGATCATATGTGTATGACAGGACATGCAATGTATATAATTTAGTATATCTAGTATATTTATATATCACATCCCATAGGACAATGTGTACCACTCTATTTTTCTTACCTGTGTTCTTGGTCTGTGCCATCTTTGTAAATCACTTGTGCAGGAGGAACAGTTGGCAGCTGGAGTTGGCAGTAGTGTGCAGTCTGGTAAAGAAATGCAACTACATGATTGCAAAAACCTTTACCAGCTGCACAGCTACAGGAATAATCCAGTAATTCAGCCTTTTCTTTTCCAACTGGGCCAACTACCTCTTCATTGTGTTCTCTTCCATCAACCTGTGGATTAGTCGTGAGAAGGTAAAAGCCAGTATGCCTCAGAAATTTCTGAAGTTCTCTCCAAATGTCTGTGTCATCTTGGACAGCTTCCGGTTGCCGTGAAAAAGGTCTATTCTCTTAAAAATTTAGCTCTACTTTGTTTTGGGTGACAGTATTTTTGGATAAACCCCCATTTTTTTATCTGGAGCTGGTGAATTGTTAGTTTTTGCTTCTTGGTGAGACGCTTTTATGTTGGAGCCAGAGTAGCGGCTGGACCCCATGCAGACCGCAGCCTTTGGTGGGCGAGAGCTGCCAGCGACAGGGAACATGATTAGATTGTAATCATGGTGGGACGCCAGTCTTGCTTCAACTTCTAATGATACAAACCTGGTCGGTGTGCACTGTGAAGGATAAGTTACCACTGCTGCTCCAAGCTCCTGCAAGGAGCAGCTAGTACCCAGATATGTTGCCACCACGATAATGAGTCACCACAAACTCACCAAGGAGGTTTTGTTCATGCTAAAAACAACAAAATGCTAACTCTAATGTATTTAAAATACCAGAGGTGTTTTTTTTTTTAGAAGTACATTAAAACTGTCCAATACAAAGTGTTAAAATGTGTTATTTTTCTTTTAAATAGAGGGACACAGAGCTGTTTTACCTGTACAGAAATGCATAAAAGCCACAAGATAAATTTAGTTTGAGTTAATCTGGTTTATTCTGCAAAATATTGGTTTTGTGTTCTTGCAGCAATTTATACAAACCCTCAGAGCTTTTTGCTGCACAGCAAACAAGCATGTAAGAGAGCATTTTTGTAGTTTTCTGCAGTTTTCTCCACCAGCAGAACAAAAGATGCATTTTTTTGCTACTCCATAGAGTTGACTGGCAATTTGCAACAAATAACTTGCTAGCAACCGGACTAATGTGCATGTGAACTAGATTTTAAAAAGGAGTTTAAACTGCAGAAATGGTGTGACATTAATATTGTTGAAGACTTTAAACAGAAATGTTTTAGCCAGACGACAGCTGAATAAGTTTTCAAACTTGTAGAAGTTATTATTTGCCGAGTTTTAGATTTTGAGCCTAAATGTGTGAGTTTGTGAAATATAAACAGTAATACATTGTGTTAACTTTTGATAAATTTTGTCAAACCTGCATTAGTTTAATAAACAAGAGTTTTTAGGTTAACACTTAAAAAACTGAAAGAAGAAAACGACAGGAGTGGGAACTATTTCCCACAATGCTTAGCGGCATGTTTCTGTTTCCTGAGATGGAAATAAGTTGCATTGATCTGACTCATGTGTTTTATTAATAATGTTTATTTTAAAGCTTGAGGATAATGTCCTGTTCACACTAAATGTTTCTGAGCCGAATTCATTAAAATCATCAAATCAGAAAATTTGTTTATGCAATTTGAAATAAGAATTTAAATTATTCTAAAGTAAAACAAATAAATGATTATGTGAGTGAAAATAATAGAGAAATATTGGTCTTTGACTAGGTGTTTTTTTCTTGCACATTGTGAAATAATTATTTGGTTTAAATTGCAGCATTAAGTTAAAACTCACAATTCAAGATTAATGAACTTAAAAACAATGTTTAGACAATTTGTCTCTTGTTGTTAAATCAACTTCATGAACTTTAATTTCTGAGTTAAAACCAAAACTGTTTCCTTATGGACTTAAATTGAATTTTCAAGGACTTTCATTACAAGTTAAATCACCTGTTTTCTAGTGTGCTATGTACTCTAACAAGGTCTGCAGGGTGCTTGGAATTGCAAGCCCAGAGCATAACAGAGCCACTACCATGTTTTATATAAATTCCACATTTGGATGTAGGTTGTGTTTACAAACAAACAAACAAAACAAAAAATCAGTGGTATATTTATGCCCAATAGTCTCTACATATTCAATGTAACTCAAGCATAATATAAATTCAAATTCATATTAAATTCTCAAAATGACATTGTCACTACATAATCTACTCAATATGCAGATTAGCACATTTTTATCTCAGCTTGCGCTACAGTTTTTTTTATTTGTAAGTCAAAATGATCAATTCCATCCGTTTCTTCGTTTCAGGCTGTTTTCTGCACAAACAATTCACTGAATTATTTTTCAGAAAATAAAAGGCCTAGATTTTTAAAGTGAAAGTTGAGTTGGCCTTCTTCTCCGCCTCATTCATTCCACTGTTTGACCTCAACCTGCTGAGTTTGCCCTGATTACGGCTGTGGCTGCTCTGCTGTGTCAGAGACAGCTGGGCTGCTTTCAGGAGGAATTATTGTCCCTCTGCGACGCCAAGGTGGGTGAAGAGGGCGGCTGTCGGCCTGCAGACGGAGGCAGCGATGAGAGTTAACCCCACTTAAAAAGCCAGTTCAAAAGAAAACGGCAAAGATTGATTAAAATGTTTCTGAATATCCCACAACAGACTTCTTACTATAATATTTGCTAACATTATTTAGTGATTTGTTCCCATCAAAGATGTTTAATCCATTTGAAGCGTTCACATTTAGTTAATGTGGATCTTATAAGATGGGCCAACACAAATTCAAAATCAAAAAGTAATAAAGCAATTTCTATTCAAATTTGCTTTCACGTTTGGGGCGTTTCTGCAACGTTCTCCTTGTGCATGTGTGGGTTCCCTCCTGGTACTCCTGCTTCCTTCCAAAGTCCTAAAAAAATGTTTTCATCAGTTGAACACTCAAAGTTATTGCTATGATTGTGCTCATACTTGGTGTTTTGTCCTGTGTGTCTCTGTGTTGGTGACCTGCACAGACTGTACCCTGGCCTAATGACGGCTGTAAATAGGCACCTAATGGATCGATGTCTGCACCATCTCTGCTTATTTTACTCATTAAAATACCTCAGGCTTGGTCAGACTGCACAGAGAGCACCTGGTACCATCAATATTTAACCCTTTCCATCTTAAAGCAGCATCATGAAACTTATAAAAATGTTTTTTGCATTGTTAAAACTGTCAAAATGTCATGACAGAAAAATATGAGAAAATGTGTGACATAAATTTTGCTCCTCTGCCTTATCTCTAGATGTATGTTTGAAACAACCAATCAGAGTTAGGCGGAGGGGGTTAACACTCACACCTCATGTATGCGCTGCTCACAGCCTCTCGCTATGCTACAACTGGTCCACACCAAAGGCTGCTATCAATGCTAAGGCTAGTTAGCATGACTATGATGGCAGCAGATAAAAAGTTTTAACACATTGAGCAGCACCTACATACGATTGATTGACATCACTGCGGTTTATTTGGGAGTGATGCATTTCTGAAGATGCCATTAGTAGCTCAGAACTGTTACAACACAGTGACAGTTTTAACAAATATGTAAAAAAAACATATTTTGTGTAGAAATTATATACAGTAACTTTAAATCTTCCTAGTGCTTTCTTCTGTTTTTTTCTTGCAACGCATCACACGTTGTGAAATGGATGTTGATTTTAAAGTACTGAAGGTGTTTTTATATGGAGAGTGTTTCAATGTGTATTAGGTGGAGAAAAATACTGTTTGCAACATTTGGAAACGTATAAATGGAAATTACTGAATGAAGTAAAGTATTCTTGCTGATCTGAAGCATCCACTCTACTCCTTTTAAACTATTACCTTCAGGCTGAATGAACTGCGAAACAAAGCAGATTATTCCCTTGTATCAAAAGGACTTAAAAGGTTTTATTCCTTTTTCTTTCATGATCAGCAGCTCTGAACTATTAGACACACATTTCTTTTTTGAGAGCAGGTTTTAATCCATCAAGCATTTACTATCTAGTCAGAACTTGGATAATAAGCCTGGTGCATATTTGGGTAGCATGCATGAAAAACATCAACTGCAGAGGATGAAACTGTTGATTCTGTCTTTATGTTGTCTCCTGATAGACTTCTTGTACTTGTTTCCTTTTTAGATATTGATAATATTCTTCCAGGGTTTCCTCTAGTATATTATAAGCCTGGCAGGTCACCAGGCTTTATTTGCACTCCCGCCAGGCTGAGCATTGTTTACTGATTTAATGGGTTTTTTTTTTGTTGTTGTTTGACTTTTTTTTAAGACTTTGTAGTTGGAATTTTGGTTGTTATGAAAGTTTTCCAATAAGACATAATTACTTGGTAATATTTTAAATTTTTTTGTCAACATTAAACATTTTTAACTCATAAACATGGTAGGCTTACAAGTTTTCTAGAGGAAACCCTGTTCTATGTATTTTATTTCCAGTTTTTGTGTTGGGATTATCATATAAAAAAAAAGAACACACAAAAACCATTGAAACCTAATATAACCCAGTGTGTATACTTTCACATGAAGTATCTATTTAAAAAAATACAATTGCTTTTAACTTAAAAAAAACTGCTTTAGGAGAGACAAACACTGAAGTTGCTTTTACAATTGTTTAGAACATACTGTGAAGATATTTCTTTCTGTATCCAGTGAATGTGTGGTTGTTTGGGCATTGCTGCAGCTCTGATAATTAAGCAGAGGATTTCTTTGGAGCAGCAGAGGAGATCACTGTAGTGTGACTCATGCAGGCTTTATGGCTTCCCTCCCTCGCTGCCTCATCCAGTTTACGCCACTCAGAGATTTTAGAAGAAGTTCTGTGAGACTTTTTAATTTAAAATTCCTGCTCTGGTCATGGACGTAGCTTTGAGCCAGACATAAAACATCTGAACATTGTGGACTTTTTTTTTTTTTGCAGAATGAAGCCCTTTTTTCTGTTAAGTTTTTGCTGAACAGTTAACATAAATTATGCAGGATTTCCGTTCTGCAGCTTCTGTGTGATTTTTATTTTATTTAAATTTTTTGCAGTAAAATTAGTTCTTTCCTTCCCACGCAGAAATAACGGCTTGTCCCACTGTGGCGATGTACTGTAGCAGTGCTGCGGAAGAGAAGGAAGCTTGATGAAGCTGTATATGATCTGGGCTTGATGCCAGCGTATGTTAGCGGGGAAGGGTACAAAAAGGTGGAGGGAGGAGAGCAGGAAAAGCTGCTCCTTCCTTTAAGGACTGACAGGGAGATGATGTACTGATCTGCACCTTGGTGCAGAATACCTGGGTAACTATTCCACGCACATGAAACGACTCTAATATATTTAAATGGTTTGATGTTCTGTGAAAATTCATTCAAGAGCAACTATAACTGTGTTTTACCTGACAGACTGTGGTTATTTTAAGGCGAAAGAAGGGATTTAACAGATGGATTTCCTCTTCTGCGGTGATCCTACCTGACATGTCTCTATTTCAAAGAGCCTGAAGGCGATCATCCGGCTTTATGGGAAAGATTTATTTTAGTGCATCCACCTGCGCCAGTGGCGTGGCCTCAAGACGAATAACTCTGTGGATACAAATAGCTAACAGTGTCTCAAACCTCCTGGAATTGTCATCTGAACCTGAACCTGCAGTCACATCAGGAGAAATTATCTCTTAAAATCCCTGAAGCGCCAGTTTACCTCTGAGTTGAGTAAAGGACGAAGATTAATTTACCCTTTTTTAGGGCATAAAAAACAGTTTGAAATGAGAGAAAAGACTTGAGTAGATGTAACTAATTGATAACAATGATCAGTGTGTAATACTAGAGCAAACCTTTAAAACTATTACTTTTTTGTTAGTGCTGTGGCTTTAAAAGTTATCTAATCCAGTTGTAAGAAATCTATTGAATATGCATGAATCATTTCTTTGACATACAAAGATACACAGCTTGAAGTAAATAGAGTTCCAGGCTCACATTTCTAATCATTTGGTAGTACAGCGTAAGTAATATTACCTCCAGTTAACTGCTCATCGTGCACCAATGCTCCATGCAATGCTGCAGAAATGTTTCAGCAATTAACTAGTTAAACTCATGCTACGGTATGCAGACGCTCTGTCTGCCCCAGTTTATGCCAGATGTTTGGATGGCTTATCCAGCTGCGCTATTTGTGACTCGTTATTTGCAGGAAACTCATCTATTGACGGATCTTTTTCATAGAGCGTTTGTAAAATATTTGAAAGAAAACTTTGAAATGTGAAACTGCTCGGCACAATGCTACTTGACATGCCAATCCAGGAGCACCATTTATTTTCCTTGAAGCTTTGACTGTACAGAGAGGAGACGAGAAATGCTATAAATGTCAGCATCTCTGGTTTCCTCTGTGCGTATTAATGTATATTATATTATATTTGATTCTTGAACTATTAAAATGGGAAGCTGTGAGAATTTTTATAGGGGCATTCACACTGTATGTGATGTTTTAGCCTACTTCATGCTGCAAGGCAGGTTCTGTTTAAGTCATTTCTTTATTTTAAAGATTTGGTAATAATTCGGCCTGGGATTTTAGCTTTTGAAATTCAGCCAAGAAGCGATTGTTCCCAGTTAGTGTATGATTTAATGAGCTTTTCGAAGAGGTTGGTTTTATAAGTTTCTGCCCTCAGAAAATGAAATAATGTGAACACTGATCCTTACATTTGCTTTGTCTGTTTTGTCTGATTTTATTTCCTTCATATCCACCCGGTACTTTGGCGCTGTAGTGTTTTAATCCCATGTTTTTTATTTTTCACTTAGAATCTTAAAGAGCTTAAGCTTGCTTGTTAAAATGTCGTTCTTATGACGGCGCGCGTCACAGCAGTATTAGGCTCATGTTTTTCCAAACAGATTAGTGGAGAGGGAGCATATGTGGACAGTCTGCTGGTCCCCAGGTGTCTAGCATTTAAAGCTATAAAACAGCTAATATCTAAAAGTGCCTGCAGCATTTGACTATGGAAACCTGTGAAGGAGATGAGTCCAGGTTCATTTGGAGGGATTAGAGATGTTGGTCACGTTTCAGAGGGCAGCATGTAGGGAAACGCAGTGTGTGTGTGTGTCATGTGGCATGCAGACCTGAGTGTAGCTAATTCTGCACTGTGTGGGTGGACATTTGTTAGCATGAAGTGCTGTTGTGTGGTGCAGGAGATGTATGTCTCTGTGCAGAATCGGTATAGACACCAGGCTCTTCTGGGCGCACACTGCTGTCAGGTTGCTGGTGCTAATTCTAGGTGAAGGAACAAAAGAATCACAATACACTCAGAAAGCTACCTTGTAAAATTTGTTGTTGCTGCAAATAACTCAATCATAGATAAATTATTATTTATTAGATTTTTGCTGTGACATAAGATGTTCATGTATTGATTCCCGGGTGTAAAATTCAGGAGTTAAAGCAGTAAAATCTCTGTAAGGTGAATGTAAAGTAAAAAGTAACATGATCGAATGTAGCAGAAATGACTGAAGAGAAGTAGCAACAACAGTTTTTATTTATATTAATTTGTAAATAATACAAATAGCACATTTTTTAGAAGATAATTTGTTCATTTCAACTTTCAGACTAGAGCTGCACAACACACTGATATATCAATAGATCAAAGTTATATTAAAGTGGTTATTTTAATTTTTATTTTCTTTCCACATTTTCTTTGAATTAAAAGTACTATAATTAATATAATGCTATTAATTTTCCATAACTACTGACATAAACATTTAGGAGGACGATTGCTACAACCATCGTATTTATGACCAAAGTACTAGAATAGAGTTGCAAACCTTAGAGGAGAGTTATGAAGTTGATGCAGAACAGTTGCAATAATGAATCCTGTGACGCTTTAGCTCCTTTAGCGTAAACACAACGACGGTTGTGTGTCAGTCAGGATTTACCTGGTGGAGGTTTTGTGGCAGTAATTGAAGCTGGTGTGCAGTTTTAGGATAAACTCCAACCCTGGAGGCTGACTGTGATTATTTGTCTCTGGGTGTAGTTGATGCTGATTTGTTCTGCAGAACCGAACTGCAAAATGTTGATTGTGGCTGAGAGCTTCTCACGGTGGTAGGAAGCGGAGGCAGCGTCAGGAAGCAATGGAAAAATATTTAACATTTTGTACAAACGCAGTCTTCCACTGGTTAAAAAGTGCTTTTCATGCACAATCTGGATTTCTGCTACTGTCTATAAAATGTGAGGTAGCATCCAATCACTTGTGTGCACATCAAAGAAGATGAAGCATTTGTAGCTCTCACAATCTTCTTTTCAAACATCTCATCACATGAAAATGAGGCTTTGATCACGCAGAATGTGAGGTTCCTGAATCTATGCCTTATTAAGTAGCCGAGAGTGCAGGGAGCACGCAGAGGATGAATCATTCTGTTTCAAATGCACTCAGGACTGTACTCCTTTGATTAAAGCTGTGAGGTAATGCAGCTCTCCTGTGAGACTCTCGTTGATAAAAGGACGAATACTTATAGAGTTAGTTCAGTGTCCTGGCAATTTTTGTGTTTGTTTTGTCATTTGACGCCCAAGTCCAGGAATTCAGTGCATCGCAGGTTTCTGTGGACGGAAATACAGCAGAAATTCATTGGAATAAATTCAGCTTTCAGTTATTTTGTAGTGGAAACATTAAACTGTAGCTATCAGTAAGTGATTCAAAGTTGTTAGCAGGTGTTTTCTTTATTTTCAATTTAAAATGTCCGCCTGGATACTTTTTGCTTATTTTAATGGTTTGCAGTTCTTTAAATGTCCTGCCTGTAAATATATTTGCCCATTTATCCATAACAACTGGAACTTTCAATATCCAGCAAGTTATTTTCACAATTTATCGTTTATTAAAAGATTCATTTCAGTCCCTGCTACGGTGGGAGTGAAATTGCCGTAATAACTTGATATTGGCTGGGAAAGCGCAACGTCTCCCCTTTTAGAGACTGTTGTAACTTTTCAGTTAGTCCAAAGTGTAGCAGAATTACGGTACCGCAAATTTGGCTAGATCACCAGGGCCCTGTTTAGGACTTAAAGATTTAAGCAAATCTCATTGCAGTCGATGTTTCCACGGCCAGGAAAAGACTCAGAAAATCTCAGACTGCAGAGATAAATTTAGTGGTCGATCTCTGCTAATTTTAGTAGAAATCGACCGATTGTAGTTTTATGGCCAGTCACCATTACCGATCTTTAAAAATCCTGCCCTGCTGATTCCGATTTTGACCGATACCATTTTTTTTGTCTGAAATGTCATTAAATATAGCAAGAAAGTCACTGAGTGGGCAGCAGTGGGGTGACTAATGTAAACTTTAAATGTGCAGTCATGACCTGGTTGGCCGGTCTGTCAGTCTGACCTTTCTCACGGGAGAGCAGAAGAGGACAGAGGCTGATTCTTAGACCTTAGATCGACTTCACGTGAAAGTATCGTCCGATCGCTGGTCTCCCAAAATTAAGAAAATCAACACCAATAAATTGGTGCACCCCTTAAATTATAGCTAGATTTCTAACAATTTTTGTTATGACTGTGAACATAATATTTTACAAGTTATCGTAGCGAGAATTTTACACAGGCCCATTTGTCTGGAATATGCTATTATTCGGGTTTCAATAAGAACTTGTTTGTTTACTGCAATAAATTGTGGAGAATTGACTTGAGAGGCACTTTACTTGAAAGAAACGGATTAAATCACTGTTAGTCATAAAACAAAGTAGTGCAAGTCAAAAAGACGGTAATTTATTAAACGAATGAGGTCAGGCAGCCCGAGAGTTCATTACTTGCGCAGAGAAGAAAAGCAGATATTTGAAGGAAATGTGGAGATGCTGAGGAAACATGAGCGGGATGCTCGTACTGAGCTGACTGAATATTTCTGAAAAAAGCTTCTCCTCACACCACAAGACAGTAAAGTGATGACTGTACATACATTTCCTGACAGTGTCTTTACTGCAGAACAAGAATCTCTGACTCGGGCCTCTGACAATGAATGTGATTCACTTCCTCGATCTGCTCTGTTGTCCCCATGAGCATTTTTTGAGAATTAACCACCAAACAAGTGAAGATGTAATTTGCTGACGAGCCAGTCCTTGCAGCATCGATGGGATCGCATTAGAAAATAGGAGCGACGCTGTTAATGAGAACAAATGGCCTGACTAAGTGTTTCATACAGTCTAATTATTGTTGTGATTTATTGGAATAATAAGGAAACAAAATAAACTGTTTTTTAATGCAAATCTTAAACAATGCCAAATGGAAATTAAATGCAGATTTTATTAAAAATGCGTAAAAGGGTCACATTTGATAATATGGGATTCTAATGGTAGAATAAGCCAAAAAAATAAAATACTTGGATTGGAGTTTGTGTTTGACTTTACTGAAAAGGATAAAGAGAAAATAGAAAACAGCATTTTTTCCAAGCAGCATTTTTCCAAAACCCCAGACAGACATGATGATTTTGGATGTTGGTGTACAAATAAGCGTAAAAATTGCCCTCATGAAAAAAAGAAGCAATTATTAGGATGCAGTCACATGGATTAAATGAAGCACCAAATCTAGCCTGGAGGTTTTTATAATCCAGTCACTCAACGAATCATTTCAGTCGAAGTATTCGCTTTGTAGTTCTTCTTCTCAATAAGTTACGTAATCAGTGGATCTATCCATCTTGCACAAATAAGTTTGGCTGTCAACTTTGTTTTTCCTGCATAAATGTGACCTTCTTGTTTCTTCAGCGCTTACATAAATCTGTTTAGAGTTACTTCTTTATTTTTTGTTTTGAATAACTGCATTTGCTGCCAGCATATCAATTACTGTATTGCACTTAGAAGGGTGGTAACACTTTGTCAAATCAAGGTTTTGCCCTCCCTCTCTACCATTTGGAGATAACTCATTGAATATAGTGAAATTAAAATATTGCCCGTTCTCTTCTGCCTCCAGAAGTAAACACTTGGCTCGTTCTGTGGCCTTGCAGGTGGGAAATATCAGCCGCACTCTGACATGAGAGAGACTGAGTATCAAGTCCAAGGTTTGCTCCCCGGCGTCGTTCATCATGTTAAAAGTCTGCAGTGAGTTTCAGCTGGTAAAGCCAAGATTGCCTGGAGGGGTCAACGGTAAAAGGCTCCATTCTGCTGACTGAACAACAGGGTGATGGGACTTGATGTTCTGTCGGGTTGTGTACATGCAGCACGCCAGGGAGAAACAGAGAGGGGCGGACGCAAACTGATGCAGGCTGATTGTTCCCTGGTTGGCTCTGGTCGACACAAGTCAGCGGCTCTGCTGATGGAAGAGGGCAAAGCTGTGGGAGGGGATCGGTTTTCAGACAGCAGGATCCACTGCTTCCTGTCGGGGAAACAAAACCAGACTGCGCCTGTTGGAGGATGCAGTCTGTGAGCTTATGTTTGCAGTCGTTGCCATAAATGAATTTGTGCATGAGGAGAATTAATTAATATTTTAAAGAAGTAGTTAAAAGACTATTTAAAAATATATTATATCAAAGTCTCCATGTTCCAGTTTCCACAAATACACCGTAGATAAGCACATTTTTAATATTTCAGCCACATTTAGTTGTATTTACTATTGTCTACTCTTTAAGTCAAATAAATTTAGCAAGTTTTAGATTTTCAACCTAAATGTGAGTTTGTGAAAGATGAACTTAGTGTTAATTTTGTCAAACCTCCAAAAGTTGAATAAACAAGTTTTTAGGTTAACAATTAAAGAAAACTGGAAGAAGAAGACAGGAGTGGGAACAAATTCCCAGAATGCTTAGCGGCTTGTTTTCGTATCCTGAGATGGAAGCGCGTTACATTGATCTGACTTGTGTTATTACAATAAGTGTTAATTTTACGTTTGAGGATGATGTTCTGTTCACACAAAATGTTTTTGAGCAGAATTAATTGTGATGATTAATAAAATTCATCATCAGATCAAAAATTTTCTTTGTGCAATATGCAATAAGTCGTTATTTTAACTTTATTATTGAGTGAAAATAATAGAGAAATGTGTGCTCTTTAAATTTTTCTTGCATATTAAACCAAAATTACTTGGTTTAAAATGCAGCATTAAGTTAAAATCACAATTCAAGATTAATGAACTTAAAAAACAATGTTTAGACAACTTGTCTCTTGCTGTTAAATTAACTTCATGAACTTAGTAAAAACTAAAACCATTTAATTGTTGACTTAAATTGCATTTTCAAGGCATTTTCAAGTTAAACCACCCGTAAATGTTTTACAGTGGATGTCTTGTTGTGTTTTCTATACCTGTTAGTATTGGTCCAAAAATATTTTTCACATTTTTGCTCAAAATCTGTTTTGCTGCTCTATTAAGCCAGTATGTAAGCATAAAATTACCACTTTATTCTCCTGAAATAAAGATTTTGTTCTGGTCATATCAGGACTGTATTCTCAAATCATTTAGACTTCAATGTCATATAACTTTATTCTTGCATTGTTATGACTTTATTCCCAAAAATTTATGAGTTTATCCTTGTAATAAGAAAATAAAAATAAATTCTTAGCCTGATTGTTATATTTGGAAACTCAAGAACTGCATTGGTAAAAAAATAAAAATAAAAATTCAGATTTTCCAAAAATGAAATTTTCAAAAACAAAAAGTTAAATTAAATGATGCAATTAATTTATTGCCAACACCCATAAATTGCTTATACATCCAGTTAGCTTGACTGACGTAGCATTACCTGCACGCAGAGTAAAAGGAGGCAACGGGCGAAGTCTTTGTCTCTGCAGCTTATACTGACAGAAACATTCACACATTTCCCTGAAAAAACTTTTGTTTTCCCTCTTCAAGCTTAACTTGAAAATAAAAACAAGAATCAGCAGATTTGTGAATGAAAGCAGCAGGCGGTGCAGCACTTGATGGAAAGTTTATCTGGTTGCAAAAATGATGACGCAGGGCAGCGCTGCAGCAGAATGCAGGTCAAACATAACGGCTCCCTGCCTCAGGCCGCTGCGCACACTGGACTGCTTCGAACGCTAACGACCAAAACAAGTCGTTAGGCGGTGCAGATAGGTCAGCTTATTGAATGTTATATCGCATCCTTTCAGACCACAGGCAGTAAAATGCGTCTTCCTATCTGCGTCTTATAGGTTATGTGTCTTATTGGGTCTGAAACCTCCGGTAAGAGACAGATGAGGAAGAGATTCAGTTACATAGGAGCTCTGTTTGATTTGGCAATCAAAGACAGGAAGGTGTCGGGATCATCCTCCAACACTCCACTTCTGGATTTTGCTAACAAGATGTTGGCTCCATTTTAGTCAAAGCAGATGCAAAATATGCATCTGAGGGATTGTGGTTAAAAATATTCTGCTTGGGAGGTGAAAAATATAATATAAAAATATGATTGTTTCTATTTCTGCTTTTTTCTCACTTTCATTCATGTTCTCCCTTCTTCTCTCAGTCCTTTTAGTTTTACACTCTACCAGAACTTAAAAAGTTTGTGCAGCATAAAAATTAAAAAGTTTCACAATCATAATGTGAACATAAAGTAAAATGATAGCGATGATAACAGTAATGGTGCGTTTTCTATTTCCCTCTCAGCTCTCTTTCTCTGGTTCATTAATCTCTTAACTCCCGTCTGTTTTTGTCTTCCTGCAGGTACTTTGTGTTGGACCCCGATCTCGGCCAGCTGCAGTACTTCATCAACGAGCAGGGGAAAACCCAGAAGCCTCGAGGGTCGCTGCCCCTCATCGGTGCCTCGGTCACCACGAGTGACGAGGCGCCCTACATGTTCATCGTTCACTCCGTCAACGGGGAACTTTACAAACTTAAAGGTATGACCTCAAACTGAGCTTGGCTGCCATGGATTACGTAGAACTGAGAAAGTAAATGTGTGCCTTCATCAAACTACTGGGCTTAAAAAGCCAAAAAAACTAAAGCAACCTTTTTTTATTCCTCTTAAATCCTTGGGAGTTTCTGCACCTCCACCATCAGTTTCAGTCTCACTGTGAATGAGAAAATTCAGGCAAACAAATTAACAGCGCAGCGCCTGCAGATGATGCACAAATGGTTTATAGCTGAAGCTGATTCACAGCTCTGACTGCTTCTTCTGTACAGCACATATTTACACAAATGTGCACATATATGTTTATACAGCTCTGGAAAAAACTGAAAACCTCCTGGTTATTCCACCAAATGTTGATTTCTGAACTCTTCCTGAGTTAAAACATTAGTATTGTTGTTTCTAAGTGAATGTGAACTTGTCTTCTTTGCTTTATTTACAGTCTGAAAGCATTGCATGTTTCTCAATTTCTGCAAATAAGTTCTTTGAAGCTTCAAAAACTCACCACTTTTTCTGGTCAAGCAAATTATCCATATGTGAAATTTGAAGGTGTTTGCACTTCTGCCTGGTTCAAAGCCAAATTTCATGCCACACATAGTGATGCATAAGGAGCCTTATCATGTGAAATGTCTTCTTTGTATTTGGGTCAAAATCCATTTGGTTCCACCAATTACGAGAAGTGTTAAGTGTCGTACACTGTGGATGCAGTTGCTGCTATCAAGCTTCTTTATGCAGCACCCAGCATAAAGATATGCTGCTGCAGCAATAATGAAAGTATTCAGGGGACTCTCATGCTTCATCAGGTGTAATGGAGAGAGCACTGTTCTAAAATTCACTCCTAAAGAGCTCTGCATTACCTCCCAAAGATCATAATATTAACACACTAGTTTGTACTGATGTGCTCTCCATGATATTCAATTGGTAATGCAATCAAACAAATAGAGCATAAATAATAATAATAATTCTTATGTCTGTTAATGTAAGGCTAACATGGACGTAATCTGCTTAAAAGTAGATTTCTGTTTGATAAAATGCTGCAGCAGGAGTCTGCAGCTGGTGACTGCGCTGACGGCCTCTGCTCTGTCTGTGACCTGCATTCACTGAAGCGGGAGAAACTCCTTCTTACTGTTGGTCCGTTTGAGCCGCTGGAATGCCCCTCGCAGCCTCCAGGGGAAGGATATCACAGTAACTTGGCCTATATTCCGTGAATAACTGTGATCCAGTGAGTTGAGCTAAGTGGAGAAAATGATCCAGAAAAGTCCTGGTTCTGTTCTGCGGCTCAGGTGGAACAGGAAGTCCCGGTTCTGGTGACTTTTCTGTGAGACATCAGAATAATACATTTTCGGTCAAGCAGAATTAAAGCTCAGATTTTGTGGCGAGACATCAGATTAGCTCTGCACAGAATAAAAATACATAAGTAATATTAGATTGTTACATTAATCAATAAATACAGTTTATTGTCAGAAATGACCTGAGTGAATGCAGAAAATGTTAACCCTTTCATGCATAGTGGTCACTGCAGTGGGCAGCTAGAAGCCATTTTCTTCTGTTTTTTGTGAGTTTTTATGCTATAAATGCACACAGACCACTGAAGTGGACACGTGGATCATGCAGTACACTGCCAACTACTGGCCATCCACTGCAAGTGCAAGTAAGTCAGGAATATCCAGTCCCTCTTCTGTAGAAACTCTTGTAGGCAAAAATGTTAGGACATCAAGTAAAGCCTAAATGCCAAGACTACCGATATATTTTTAAAAGAACAACTTTGTATTTGGAGAAAATTACAACTGATCACCCAGAAAAACCTTGAAAGCAAAATGTTGTTTTACCAAACATTTTATTCCCGCCGTTTTTATGCGTTAAGAAAATCAAAAACAGTTTGGAAAAAGTCCTGACAATAAATGATTCATGCATGAAAGGGTTAAAATCTCATCAAGAAATGAACCTTTAAAAGGCATCTTTGTTCTCAATGTAATGTTTCTTAAAAACGTGATGTGATCAAGTTCTGCTAATCCGTGCAAGGACCACAGCCTGCAGGAATGAAACACGATGCTTTCGAGCTCTGAATCAGTCGAGCACAGTCCTTTTATTGTCGCACCTAATATGTGAATCTGTGGGGCTTTTTGTTTTTGTTGCAGAACGGAGATGAATAGTGTTTAGAGTCTTTGTACAGCTGAGTTCTGTGATGGAAAATGAAGCTATAAATCATCTGAAGCTTCTGCCCGACACTGAGGCAGCGAGACTCTGTTCAGCAAACCGGCTCATCAGGAAGCCTTCGTTATGGGTCCAAATAATTAAAATGCAGTAATTTAAGTGCAAGGAGTCATTAAGATGAATCCCCAGTTCAGCATCCAGTGAGTTATGTGGACTGGGGTGTTATCAACTTTTAATTTGAGGTTTTATTGACTTCCTTTTAGTGTGGGCACTTCATTTTCTGTTACAACATTTAATGGTCAGCATGATGTCCTGCAGGAATTCTCTATTTCTAAATTTTATGTTTATTTTCAATGATTTTTTTTAAGAAAAAGAAAAATGAGGGAACAACACTCAAAATTATTAATGTATTCTGTCCATAAAAAACTTTTTTTACACAATTAATTTTCTTTATATTTTACGTAATGGAACCAATTATAAGAAAACTATTTAAAAACCACATTTTTAACTGTTCATTTTTTTTTATCTGTAACACTTTTGATTAAATTAACTTAATTCTATCCACAGAACAAGCTATTTTACACAAAAAAACGCTAAAATTTTTATTCTGTACTCATTAAAGATGCTCCTGTAGAAGTCAGTGTTGCAGCAGTGCGAGAAAGCCTCTGATACAGATACTGAGGACGATGCTACTTTGTCTCATGAAGACGAGGCTTTTGAAATGTTCTGCATTTTACTAACATCTCCAGAATGAAGTGATTTGGGGTATTACTGGATATGTAATAATTTACTAACATCTGAAATGTGAAATTAACCGCAGCAGTGATCCAGTTCCGACTTCTTTCCAAATATATGCGACTTATATGTGATCTCCGGTTAGGCAAGGCAAGGCAGCTTCATTTATATTAGCACCTTTTAGCCAGAGACGATTCGAAGTGCTTATACAAAAAGATAATAAAACACATGAAAACATTCAACCGGGTTGTTCAGACTGCCATGAAAAGATCAGAAACAGGTGAAAACATTGGAATTGGGTCAGTTTGTTCTGCAGTGTGAACACAGCCTAAACATTTATGCCTCCAAGCGGAAGATGACAATGTGAAAATGAGCAAAATTACTTCTAAACTCCATGTAAGTCACAGAAATTGTTAGTCCCATCTACTGTACGACAGAGTGAACTAAATAAAGGCGTTTCATGTCCAGTTCTGATATTTTTGGGAAACGTAACAAATTACTACTTATTACTACTTTGAAAGAATAAGGGTGGCCTCTCTTTAGTGTCAAAGTCATTATGTAAAGGAAGATCTGACTTAAGTATTCTCCATCCTCTTTTAGGACACCATCATTAGATCTAAAACACGTCATATTCTCATCATTAGACATTTTCATTCTTTCACACTGCCTTCAGTAATAGCTTTAGTTCGGAGCCACACACGGAGGATTCAGTCTCAGACGTCATCAACGTGGCGTTTGCTTAAATAAAGCCCAATTATTCTGCTTAAATCTGACATCCACGTTGTCGTGCATGCAAGTTTGAGATTCACGCTCCACACTAACTCGTACCATAAAGAAATTTGCTGCACAAATTAGATCGAGGTCATAAATGCCAATTAGAAAAGCAGTTAAACCTGCAATTACAACAAATTAACTTTCAGTGTATGATACAGTGTCAGAGCTTTAAGTAAGAGTCTGCATGCGGTTTATGTGAATCATCGTTGTGATGCTTTCATGGGGGCTTACTGTAATTGCAGGTAGCCATTGTACCTCTTGTCAGTTTGTCCATTTAGTTTAAAATATGTCTTAAATGTGGCGCTTTGTGAAATCTGCATTTGCTCATCAGACCAAACTGTTGGTCTAAGCATTAATCTTATCATAACCAATAACGTCTTTCACAGGGCTGTGATTAAAGTGGCTGTAATTAGGTGGTTTAATTGACCGAGGAGGACGAGGTTTCGCTGTCATCCTGCAGCTTTTGCGTTTCGTCGAGATGGATGCTGGCATTTAAATATCAGGACAAGTTTCTGTCATTGCGGCTGATTTTTGGCGTCAGCTTCCAGTTCGAACTTCTGCTTGTTAAATAAATTGAGCTGTCAGTGTTTTTACTCTCCACCTTCTTACTAAAAAGTGGTTTCACATCTTTGTTTGTACAGTTGCCTTTAGCGGCAGCATGACTGGTCAATGTTTCCGGTGTAGAGAGTGGTGTGCAAAAGTTTTAAACCATCAGTTGTATTTTAAAGTGGACTCAAGTAGCAGCTCTACAGTTCGTCCTCAATACTGACTTTACTTCTTTGTGGGTGAGGTATAATATGCCAAAAAACCCCCATCAGATTTGACCTGGAAGGATGTAATTTACTGCATGCAGAGCATAAAAACTATGAATATGAAATGTGAAATATATTGTGTGTTTTTGGGCACCTGAGCCTGTATTTCAACTATTGCAGAGCAAAGTAAAGAACACATTAAAAAAAAAAATCCTTAGACATTAAATCCCTTGTACAGTGAAGCATTACAGCCACATTAAGAAAAAAAAAAAAATCATTGTATTGTATTTTATTTCATGGAATAAAAAAAATACAAGAATGAAGTCTTAAAATTACGAAAATAAAGTCATTCCTGAATGAAATTATAATTACTTTATTCTAGAAATATTCCGACTTCATATTACTTGAAATTGTATGAGATTATTCACACATTGTTACGACTTTATTCTCATGTGACTTTATTCTAGTACTTTCATTTCAGTATTATTTAGTCCTAATACTCCACTGGACCTTTAAGGGAGGTTATATTTTTACATCATGACTGAAGAACTGAGGTGCTTCATTGTTTTTAGCCAAATTGCATTTGGTGATATTGCAGAGCAGGAAATGTGGAAATGAGGCTGAGCATAATGTAAAGAAATGATTCTGCATTGTACTGCATGCCACCTTATGAACAGGTGCACATTAGCATAGATGCAGCCAGAGGCTGCTCTCCTCTCTATAGCTGACTAATTATTTCTAATTACAGCAGAGCTTTCGCACATCACAGGCAGAAGTTTTCCTGGATGACATTCAGAGGGTGAGAGATGCCTGTGGATGATGACAACAAGACAAAAAGTCAGAAGCTTGTTACTGGATATTATTGCAGAAAGATGGAACGGAGCAGGTGTTTCTGTACGAAAGCTGCTCTCCTGCAGAGCCGCGCAGCAACTCAGTGGGAGAAAAACATCTTTCCTGATGCACTTGTCTCATTTTTTATTTATTTTTTTTGCAGTGATGCCTCTTCACTCAGAGGCTCTTGTTGATATTTTAAAGTCGGCACTGAAAGTGACTGACGGCTACAAAATTACTTCTCTTTGCAGCGAAGCATCCTCCCCCAATGTGTCTAAATTCTTGGGTTA
Organism: Poeciliopsis prolifica; assembly: GCF_027474105.1. Classification (NCBI taxonomy): domain Eukaryota; kingdom Metazoa; phylum Chordata; class Actinopteri; order Cyprinodontiformes; family Poeciliidae; genus Poeciliopsis; species Poeciliopsis prolifica. Next base: position 70,770 of record NW_026562628.1, read on the forward strand.
GGTCATAAATACTGAAGATGCATCCAACGTTCTGTGACTCTTTGTGTTCAGCTCTTTTTCCTTCGTGTTGTATTGAACTGATCAAACTTTCTGTTTAAACCTCTGTTTATGATTTTTACAGGGATGAGAGATCAGGTGTGTTCTTAATTATACTTATTGCTGACTGACAGGTAATTTGTGCTAAATAGACGAAGGCGTTGATGGACGCTGAACAGACTGATAGGAGTATGCATTGCTTGTTTTCATTTCTCATGGTGACTAAGCTCCAATTCAGCCCATTTGATATAAGCTCAAAATCAAACATGCTTAAATTTGAGCACATTTGAATGTTTTAAACCGTTTAATCAATTTAAAACGTTTAAACTGATTAAAAATAAACTGGATTTGGCTGCAGCCGAAGACCAGAAAAAACCCTTGGAAGACCTTCACGAAAGTCTGAAATTAAGATGTATTGCAGGGAACTCTGCATCTTTGGAAGAAAAGCATAAATAAAAATGTTTGTGGCGTATATAACTTTAATTAGCAGTTATTTATTATGGTTTCGAACCTGCTGCTTGAACTTCACTTATCTGTTTTTAGTCGGTCATTTAGCGTTTTAGGTGTGTGCACAAATACAGTCAAAATGGCAGCCGTTGTGCTATGAGTGAACATTTTTTGTGCATGCCATGTTATTGAAACAATTTCAATTGTTTAAAGCAGGTGTGCTCAAACTTTTTTAGACCAAGATCTACTTTTTCTCTCACCAGCCGGCTGAGATCTACCTCATGACATGAAGACATACAAAATAAAATGAAACCCTATTGACTAATTTTCTATGCAAATATACATCAGTTATATCAGAAATGATAAAACGATAGAAAACCTCATGCAGTTTCTCCCTCAGTGAGATTCTGACACTGGGAGCAGGTCACTGGTTTCTCAGTCAGAAGCTGGTTGCAAACCTGAGGCCAGCAGGTGTCAGTCAGTTACGGTATATAACGAAATTTGATTTGATGACGTCACCATGCGAAACTGCAGCCTGATAGGCGGAACCAAAGAGCTCTGCAGAGGTAAAGGGAAATCTTCTGAATTTGGGATATAATGTAATTTGACACAATTATTGAGGTAGAAGTCATTTGTTAAAACTTAATCAAATATATGTGTCCTATTTGACGTTTGTTGTGACGTTTACTGCGAACGAACGAGGTCATTAGTCCAAGTTTGTCGTTCATTGAACGTTCAGAAACTCCAGCGGCTGTGATGAACCACAGCGAAGGTAAACAAAGGTAAAATAACCCGAACAGGTGATCAACTCAGACCACTCGCACCTTTTTGTTGGGTGTGCTTTATCGTTAAGCACACCTGTTGCCGTGGCAACCGCCTGCGCCCCGCAAGCCGAGCGAAGATTACGTTAAAAACGTAAAAAGCCCGTTACGATATCAGGTTTCCAGGCTTTATTATTTTTTTAATGAAGCTACAAACGTTTTGGATCTTTGTGAATATTTTTGATAAGCCTGTCAGAAGAGGAAGTGCCGCTCTCAGCGTCCTGGAGGCCTTCAGTTTGTCACCTGCTGCAGAGATCGACTCAAAACCTGCCCGCGATCGACCGGTAGATGGCGATCGACGTATTGAGCACCCCTGGTTTAAAGGGATAAACGATATCTTGATAGATAAGTTAGGGACCAAACCAAGGTTGCCTTGATGTAGTGAATCTGAATATAGCTTGGTCTCCTTCCTGTATAAATTGTTCCAGGTCTCTACTTTAAAATAACAACCATGTGAGTGAAAGAATTTTGCTGCTCTTGCTGCTGTTTAAGACTCAATTCAATTTAAAAGTTGAACTGTTGCACTACAGCAGTAAAAAGCAAGTGGTGGCCATCTTAAGGAAGATGACTTCCTTACTGCTACACGCCGACCTCCATGTGAACTCACATAGGGGTTAATAAAGGATTTCTAATGTCCTGAGTGTTCAGGATGAGTTGCAGTAATGTTGTCTCTCTGTGCGTTTTGCAGCGTCTGATGCTAAGGAGCAGCAGTTTTGGATCAAGCTCCAAGCTTGCGCCAGACGCCACTCTGACAGCAGTGCCAAGGTAGGAGCCACACTCTACACTCCTCATGGTACATCACAGAGTTATTTACTACATGCTGGTTGGTTCGGATTCTGGGCTTCTCTTCATCAGGAAGAGAAAAGGCGGAGAGTCTTGACATTTATCTGGGCGATTCTTTTTTTAAATATCACTGTTTTCCTTCCAGGAAGCTACAAACACAAACCGCTGTCCTCCTCATTATGTCCAAAAAGCTTGGAAACACTCGAATACTCTGGATGTAGTTTTTTAGTTTTTATCAACATAGATCATGCATAATGAGCACAAAGCTTAAACACACAACCCTTGATAATTGCAGAGATTTAAAATATCAAATTCTATTATTAAATTTTTCTGATGGACAGCAAACATTTTTGTATCCTAGATCAAATCAACTGCCTTTCACAATGTTGAAATATGTTTACAAAGTAGAAACAAAACTTCACCACAGCTTCTCTCCTTGCTCCTGTCAGTGTTTCTGTTAATCAGAGCAAACTAATGTGCAGCTGCAGACAGCGATGAAAGTCATCCAGAGAAATGCCAAGACTCTGCCTCCAGATTAATTATGTGCTGCTGACTTTCTCACCATAAGCCAATGAGAAACATGAGTAGATAAAAGAGAATTATATTAGTCATGGCAGGAAAATTAATTAAACAAAAAATCTAGTTTTTTTTCATAAATAAAATAGTCCAATATTTCTGAAAGAGATGAACACAATATGATAATCTAGATTAGATATTCTATTGTAGAATAGATTCACAAATTATCACAAAATATATGAGTGAAATATTTTTATTTGTGTAAATAAAATATTTGCACTAGTAAATATTTAAATATTTGTAAAAATATTTTGAAAACATTTACTCAAATATTAAAAAATGCACAACATGACCTAACTGCACCTCTTCGGAGTTTATCGCAATTATTTTTTTTTAAATAAATGTTTTTATTTTAATATTTAGATTTGATAACGAACATATTTGATATTTGCTCATTTAAACCCCAAATTATTCTTTCATCTGGCAGATCTTGGTTCAAAGTTGACAGAGAATCCAGCTAAAGATTAGGGTGATTGCATGGAAGCTTTTCAACCTCCAAGACTTAAAGCTCAGGGAAAAAAAATGGTCAAAAATACCAGTGGAGATATTTTTAAAAGCATATATAAAGAGTTTAATTACGTAAAATAATATAAGCTGCTATTTATTCCATAGCTGATTCACTTAATTCATTGCTTTGTGGGCGAATGAGGCTTCATGGGTTAATAAATCAGCATGGACATCTTTAATATGGTGCCTGATGATCCTCAGATATTTCTGTGCTAACAGTCTCTCTGTGGGCTGTTTCCCCATTCGACTGATCCAGTGGAGACTGAAACTTTGTTATCGAGCTCCAGCTGGAGCTCCACTGCCGGTGACGACCGTGTGAAAATCAGCAGTGCATGGAAGTGAGAATTATCCTGAAGTTTATTATTTATTTTTCAAACTTCTGGTATTAAAGTTCGACTTTCCTCAGATGAAAAAAGCATGACTCATCACTGACACCACGGGCGGCCGGGTTCGGCTTTTAGAACCAGAAATACATTTCAGAGAAATGTTTTTTTTTATGCAAACTTTGCAAAACTCAGAGTATTTTCAGTTCTGTTTTAAATTCTCATAGTCTTGCTGCAGAGTTTTCTTTCTCAAAGCAAATAATTTTGTTTACAGACACCTTTTAAAAGTTCTTCACAAGAAAACAGAAATGCATGTTTTTTTAGTTTAACTCCAGTGATGTTGTTCACTTACATTTAAATGTGGTTTTATGCCATTATTGGGCTGGAGATCTGGAATTATTTGTGTATTTTTATGCAAACTGCAGCTGGAACAAAATGCAGTTACAGAGTCACATCTGTAACTGAGACTATGTGGGAAAAATATAATCTGCTGAATTTATGTTTTTTATTTCAACATATGAGACACATGGCTTTTTAAATAAAATAAAACAGAACAAATCTTTCTTCTTGTTTGATAAACCTGGTATTTTGGGAAAGCCTGTCTTTTTTTTTAGCACAGCTTTGTAGATTTCAAGTGTCTTGAAATTAAATCTGTTGTGAATTAGTAATTTATGAACAAATTGAGTTGAATAATAAAATGAACGCCGCACTTTTCTATGACTGCGTGTTAGAGTAATGGAAAAAAGCAAAAAAAGGAAACCAGAAAGAAAGAAAACAAGGAAATTTCTGAGTTTGAAAGACAAAAGATTTGCAAGAAAAACACAAAAATTTTGAGAATAATCTGAGAAATAAAAAAAAAACCACTTGAATTTCTAAAGTCAAAAATATTAAACTTTTCAAACTCAGAAATTGTAATTATTTTTCTTGAAAATGTCTGAGTTATTGGCAGAAATGTTCTCCATCTTTTCCAATCTTCAATGCCCCTAATATACTGTCAGGGTTTTACTGACAGTATATTACATTCAAAACATTTCAAAATGTTTTAAACATTTTGAAAAATATTTAAAACAGTGTATAATTTTCCACCCACCTCTCAAAATGCATGACATTGTGTTCACATAAAATTACAATAAAGTGTGCTGAAGATAGATGGTTAGAAATTGCTGCAAGATGATATATTTTGCATCATTTCATGATAGTTCTTCAGAAATCACGTGGAAAAGCTTTCATTTGTAAAAACTGCTCATCCTTCATTTTCTCTTACTTTCCTTCAGGTGAGGAAGCTGAAGAGCTCAGATGAACACCTGAGTGTTGACCGAGCAGGAGGGGGACAAGATGTGAGTTTCATACTCAAGCTTTCCTTTTCATCACCTGCCAATTAAGCGATTAACACTCCAGACTCGCCTTGCTGCCTCATTGGCGGCTCCATTGTGGCGCACCAAACTGCACCACAGCTGGAGGAGGAAAGAAGTGAAATTACTCTGCGCAGCAGTGTTGAGAAAAGTAATAAAAAAAGGAAGAAATTAGATAAGCGAGAAAAAATGGATGGAGTTGGGAGCCAGTTTTTTTTTTCCCCTAGCAGAGAAAGGTTTCTGTTTTGTTTCTGTTAGGTGACTGTGGGACATTTCCACGGCAGCAGCTGCCACAATAGTAGTGCTGCCGTGGCTAATCCTTCCCAGAGCTGCAGTGCCACTAAGATTGTTATCACATCTACTCTGCTGATGAGGCAGCCGGCAGCGGAGGCTCGGCTGGCTCTCTGATAACAGACATGTTTGGCAGAGAATCTGAGGCAGGATTTGTTTAAGGGAATCGTTTTTTTCTCTCCCTGAGTGTTCATGAAAACCAATATTTAAAAAAAAAAAGCCATCAGATGTTTGACTGTTAGTTCAACTAGTGGGTAACTGGGAAGGTTTCCTCTCACTAAAATCTGATATGTGTGGCATGCATTTTTATTTAACCCTCTTGAGTCAATAATTACCTTTTGCTGAAATCACAGCAGCAGTTCTATTTCTTTTTGTAACTAAGTGTCTGAGAAAAAAGAAATAAACAAATAAAAAACACAAAAAAAAAAAAAAAAAAAAAAAAAACAAAAGAAAAAAACAAAACTATACAAAACCTGAATGGCCATTCAATTTGATAAATATTTACGCTGACCATCATTTGATAGAATCGCTAGAAATCCAAATGCACATATCAAAACATCAAATCTACATAATTAATACTAATTGTATTAAATATTGTAATAGATAAATATGATGCTTCACATTGATCATTTATAATCTTTAGTAATGGAGCCCTCCACAGCTACAGGTGTACAAAACACGTGGACAACAGTCTAAGGACATGAATCACAGAACGAATAATTTACATCAAATTCTCTCTTGAGTAAAAAGAGCCTCTATTGCAGTTTTGTGATATATACAAATTTTGATGGAGCCGGAAAACTATTAATCCAAAAATGAGAGATTTTTTTCAAAACTGTCATGTTTCCGTTAGGCAAATTTATTTTGTAATTCCAATTTACGCCACTGTATGGTGAATAGAAACACAGCAGAGACTGTCTGATTGTTTAGACCACAACATTTCTCTGATAAAAATAAATGTTTGATTTTCTGAGTAACTGGATATTGAGGCTCCATTAGATGCAAATTCTTATCACCACCTGTAGCAATGAGTTTATTTGTGAACTGAATCCATAGCGCTTTCACCTTTTGAATCAAATTACTTGAATAACTTTATATCTTGGTCATTACCTAAATTAACAAGGTTCAGTTGTAGCTGCAACTTCTGATTATTCTCAACTTAAAAAATGTTCAGTCACACTTTGAAACATTCAAACTGAGGAAATAAGATGAAAACTGTAGTATTCACAATTTAACACTTTCTTCAATTGTTAATTCACCTAATGAAAAAGAGCATTGGACTATTAAAAGAGATAGTAAAATCAAACTATATTCAAAGGTAATTAGTTTTTTCCTGTGGTGCAGAAAAGGAGACCGTTTAGCGTCTCACTCAGGGGAGCCATCTGCCCACCGTCGTCTGACGGCGGCGCACCTGTGAGGTGATTCAAATTTATACTTTATTTACTGGAAGCTGAAGCTGATGGAGACAAATCAAGAAGCCAAAGTTGTAGAGCGTCTTTATTGTCATATTCTTAATAGTCTGTAAGCATCTGGACTGTGAGAAGAGCTGCAGTTGTTCCTAATTTTAATGAGTTTATGATTGAGGTTAAATTGAGTTTAGTTCCTTCTTTCTTGTCCATGCTCTATTCTCCCATATAGACATACTTGGAGGGAAAACTCTTCTCACATGTTGAAAGCTTTCATCTCCTCTTTCGGCTCGTCTTTCACAATTCTTAGAGGATTTCCTCCATCCTGTCAAGTGTGAATGCCTGTAATCCAAAGAAATGCTTCTCAAAAATTATAAAATAGCCTTGTTTATCTTTTTGTCATGTGGAGAAACTAAAACAGGCATCTGACCCTGGAATCGATGTTTAATGAGCCTGAAAGTAAATGTATCTTTCAATAGGAGGAGCATGATCCTGAATCGTGTCAGGGGAAAGGAAATGATTGTTACTCCTGCTGTTCATACTTTGGTTTTATCTTTTCTTTTACAAGTTTGGGTCTTATGTTCACTTTAGCTCATTGAGGAGGTTTTCTAAAAGTTTTAAGCTTGAGATTCGGTAAGTTGAGTTTTCTTTTTTTCTTTCTTTTATAATCCATGGTGAGCCATCGCTGTGTTCATTAGAGCACGTTTTTAACCGTTACACTGCCGAGAAAACAGCTCCAGCTAAAGTCCCATCAGTGTTTCTGTTTGTTTTAATAGGATAAAAGTTTTTTTCTGGCATGACTTCCAAATGATCGATTGGTAACTTGATGATGTTTGATGTTATTCTTCTGCTCTGTGCTGTGTGGGTGCAGTGACTGCAGTTTTCTGGCTGATCTCTCATCCTTAAAAAGCCTGACCTGCTCAATCTGATTATTATTTTTTTCCGTCTGTCAGTCAGCCTTCTCTCATGTCAGAGCAAAATGTGGCAGTGGTTGATTTTCAGTGGTGGATAAAACTGGTTTCTTATCTATCGGCTGATTACCAATATCCCTAAATTAAGGAAATCAGAGCCAATTTCTACTTTGCTCCAGTTTTTGTTCTCTCTCTCGATTGGCTTGCTTAAATCTTTCCTTCTCTTCCATTTTGAAAAGCAGCTAAAAGAAACGGGTCAGAAAATCCTTGAAATTCTGACTTCAAAAATAAACAATAATCTTAAATAAATTTTTTGTTTGCATGTTATTTGTATTTTTTACATTTTTCAAACATATTTCCAGAAGTGTGTTTGAGATCAGACGCTGATGTTGGGCGGGAAGAAAGGTTTAGATTATTGAGAGCCGTCCAGTCGAGTTCTTCCTAACCAGACTCACTTCTCATGCCGTTATGGACCTTCCTTCCTGCATCGATGTGCAGCCATGTTGGAACCGGAAGAGAGCATCCTCAAATTGTTCCTGCAAAGTTAGGAGCATGAAATTGTCCAAAACAATCACTGGACATAATAAAGCATTAAGGATTCATTTCTCTTGAACACAAGACCCGCTCTTTGGTGCTGAAGATTTTATCCTTCTGGACCAAACTTAAAACTGACACAAAGCAGTCAGGTAAATGTCGTTCCCCTGGCAACTGCTTCATCCAGACTCCTGTTTTTATTCGCCAGAAAGCAAAAGATGGTTTGTCCCTCCAGAGAGCATGAGTCCACTGCTCTGGAGCTCCCTGTACACCGTTCCTCTGCTAATTTGAAGGTTGCCTAATTTTGGTTCGTTCTGCAGCCACTCTGCTACCTGGCACACTTTGCTATCAGCCACTGAAAGGTGGACATTTTGAATCAGACTTATTGCACGGCTGATCTGTCTTATCATGGTTCCACTCTGGATTTAACTGAAGTACTCAGCGACGACTCATTCTTGAATAAGTTTTTGTCGAAGCTCGTCTGGAGTTCACACACACACACATGGTGACGGGAGTGATCCAAACATCTGAACTCAATGATCCTGAGGGGGGAGTGAATACTTCTGGCAACATGTAAATAAGTTGATTTTTTTTCTTACAGGCTTGTAAGTTTTGCGGCTCTTTTCAATCTTTAAATGATTACAGTCTTTCCTGTCCGGCTGTAATAAAAACTGGCACATTTTAAATATTTCTTTACTCATTGTTACCAGAAATGTCTATAAATGTTTGTTCTGGCCATGTGTTCTTGTTTGATCTGCCGGTTTTCTTAAGAGCAAGCGGCTCCTCTTCAAAACAAAGGCTTGTTGTTTCCCCTCCCAGTCGGGGTGCTCTGGGGGGGGAGAGTTGTTAATTTGATCTGTGGTGTTTTTCACCGCTGCAGTGACCAGACCCCGTGCTCCTCTGAGGGATAAATCTATGGTGCCTTGTTCTCGGTGTGCTGCTTTAAACTAATGGACAGTAAAGAAAGAGCAGACAAGATAGCGATCTGACTTTTGCTGCCTGTGTGAGCACAGAGGTCAGCCAACTGAGGATTCAAAAGGGGAAGAGGCCGAGGCGTCAGCATGAAGGATGTGATGTGACTTCACTGCAGAGAGAGACGAAAAAAAGCCTGACTATGCGTTTGCATAGAGCCTAGTTGTAAATAATTACAAAAAACAGATCAGTAAGGACAATAAGTCCTGGATTTGTATGTTGAAACAAAGAATACGTGGTTCAAACTCAGTTTTGCTGTTCTGGTGGGAGGTTTTTCCTCGTCTCTTCCTGTTTAAAGGGAAGTTCTCCCATCAACGGTCACCTGACTCTTTGAGCGTGATGAGGACATGAGGACTCGGAGTCAATGAGAAGCAGCGCAGTTTGCTGGCTTCCTCACCCAGAAAAGTTTTTTTTTTCTACAAATGGTCCTTATTGTTTGTGCCTTAGTGTATTTTGCACATTTTCATACGTCCATTTGGGTCTCTGCTGCTTCTAAAAACAGGTTTCTGTGATTTTAGAGTCTGGAAAATGATCAGTTTCAAAATCCTTCTGAATATAATGTCACAGATCAGCAGCTCTGACTCTCAACTAGCAACTCCTGCCTGTTACCTAGCAACACCAGCAGAGCTTCGCTCATCACCTAGCAACCCAAGCGGAGTTCCAGCACATTTGGTCAGCTGGTCTTTCCGCTGTATGCACCTTATAGTGTTGTTGACTTACTATTCATAAACCACTTGCTACATTTGCTACATTTCCTGTTGGTTGTGCAGGAGGCTCTACTTATGCTTTTCACAGCACTACAGTTATATTGTCATGCATCGGTTTGCAGCCTTTTTGATGTGGAAGTGTAAACATTGAGATACGGGCCGTGGCCAGTAGCAGCTTATTTGGATTTAAAGTGTCAAGAGGCTCTAAAGCAGCTGAACGGATCTCAAGAAAGGCAGAACTGACCAGACGAAAATCTCAACTCAGAATGATTTTGTCCAAAAAAATTGTTCATCATGTTTTGTAGCCTGTAGACTCAGTTCAAGGAAGCATAATAGCTCATCCTAATATTTATTTTCTTTTTATTAATAGTTGGGTTATTTATTTAAACCTGCAAGAAATAAACAGCAGTAGACTATTCTGTACATAAAGAAATTAAATAAGATTTTTTTGCACATTTGCATAAAATCACAACAGATTAAATTATTTGTTCATTGTGTTCCACATAAGACTGTACATTTGGTTTATGTGTAGAGATCATTGCTATTGATTCATTTAATGAAAAGTTGTGCTGTTTCACAGGCTTCAGTCTGACTGATCATATGGAAAATCCCCTCACAACATCCCATCCTCCATGTTTTCCCTCTGCCATAGCAAAGGAAATTAAGATACTTATTCCCAAATAAAAATGTTCACATAAACGAGCTTTGGCCATACTTTTTACTTATTTGAAAAAAAAGTTTACAAAGTGAAAAGTTTGTCCAAGTAGAAATTTGAGTAGAGATGCTTTTCCGTGTTTATTTATTTATTTATTTTGCTGTACATTGAAAAACTTAAGGCTTCCAGGACGAACTGGACCTGAAGCAAACTTTAAATTTATTCAAAACTTCCTGGCACTCATAAATTCCTACATGACTCACACTCTCCCTTCCTGTGTCGTCTCCTGCCTCCTCTTCTTCCTCCTCTTCCTCCTCCCCCAGGGCTCCTCATCATCTGGTCGGACACGTAGCTTCTCCCTCCTCCCACACCTGACTCCATCTTCATCCCGAGCTCCCAGAGGCACCAGGGCCACTCGGCCGCGCCCGGCAACATCGTCACCATCACCCACCACAAGTCCCCAGCTGCAGCTCGCCGGTCCAGGAGTCAGTATCCAGGACAGCTGCTGGAGGTCAAGGAGGTGGGTGACGACGGCAGAGCACATTCAAGTGTTTTATTTTAGAAAAAAGGGTAAAGATGGCTGAAAAAAAAAATCTGGTGGATGAAGAGCCACAAGTCAGCAGTTTTTCAGTTCCTTTTTGTGATGAAACTAATATTTCTTCCAAGGTGTACTCATTTAAAAGTTGTCTCATTCACACGATCGCATAGGGAGTTTGAGATTTTAAAGATTCTGCATGGAAATAAATTTCGCAATAATTGCATGAACGTGTCAAGTTTAAGGTGACCAGCCAACATGTTGACTGCACAGGAGAACTAACTGAATTTTAATATCATAATATGAAAATATAGATAATATTTCTGAAAACTGTCATGAGATTTACATTTTATCAATCCACGTTTTCCTGACTTACTTCTCCCTCCAATACAAGAATTACTGAAAATATGGATTAAATGTAGGCAGACTTAGTCTGTTAGTCCATTTAAGTGATTAAAAAATGTCACTGACAAGCAGAAGATCAATTTATGACACCTGACTAAGCAGTTTGTTGTTATTGTGATATTGTAATTACTAATGGTCTTTATTTACAAATCAACCTGCTTATGTTTTAGAGATTTCCCCTTCCCACAATTTTGTATTTGGGTTATTGTTGGAGTTTTTAAACATTGATGGCCTTTATTTATTATATGCAGCAAATGGTCCAGGAATCAGATTGTTTGCAATTGTTTTGAGGACTGCAGCCTCTGCATACGGTGCAGCAGCTCTACCTCTGCACGCCAGAGACTTGTTGATTTTAATTTTAGGTTTAAGCCTCCATAGCTTCATTTTAGTATTTCTAATTGCAGTTTGTGATTGTTTACGGTTCAAATGGAATTAAAAGCAGCAACATTTTGTTACATTTTAATTCTGTTCGTAGAGACACTACAGTGATTCAACAGGCTATAAAATGAGCTGGTTAAAACATACTTAACTGTATTTTTATGCATACTTTACTTTTTTTTTTTACTCTACCACCATTGTTGCTAAAACTACAGACAGAAAATCCATTGTGAAATGTTAAAAGAACATTTCTAAACAGTTTTATTCTCCAGCGAGGGTCATTTATAAATTTATTTAATGTCGCTGCTTCTCTTCCTGGAAGTGGATTTTCCAGCAAGAACTCCTTGAGGTCCAGAAATCTCAAAATCAATCTGAAAATCTGACTAATTAGTCACCAAACAAAACTTCAAGTTCAAATTAATGTCACCAATCCAGGCATTAATTATCATTGGACCTACTTAGCTTTTGCTTTTAGTATTTTTCACATAGAACCTCTTTGTTTTTGCTTTAGATGGTGGAAAAGTAAATTTTTGTTTCTGTTCACTTGATTTTGCGATGCATTGTTCAGCTTCTAGAAAACAATAAAACATGTCTGTATTTTCTATACGAACTATTATACTGTTAAATTTGATTGCTTTCATAAATGTCTCCCTGTTTACCTTTCCCTTCTTTTTATTTTTTTCTTCCTCTCATGCTGAGAAAGTCTGACATGCGAGGAAAAGACGATGAGAGCAGAAAGCGCTAGGATGTGTTCTTTAGGAAGCCACGTTGTTGTGAGAGAGCAGACTCCCTCTATCCTGGTGTGAATGGTATTTCCTGCTTCGTTCAGAGTTTTGGCAGCTGGTCTTTTCCTCCATGTGATCAGATGACACCTGGTGATGCTTTGATTTTATATTAGACTTTTAGGATCTTGATACAGTGCAGACTTGTAGTTAACGTTTTTATTTTTTCTTTGAAAATACTTTTTAGGTAAATTTGTTAGCGTTTTATAGTTCCCTGACAAAGACACCAGTCATGTAAAAAAAAGTCAAATGAATATGAATGATAGAAAGAGCTGTTGGATTGATTTTGTTTTTGTTTTTTTCAGTGGAAATTATCAGTGACTTCAGTGTTGTTTCAAAAACTTTAATTAAAAAAATTCTGTTTTATGATTTCAACCATTTAAACACCTTAGAAATACAAAAAGAGAGTCCCAAAATGGCTGGATGAGTCTCTAAGTCATGTAGCTCTGCCCCTCCCTCACCTGTTGCTTCCACTGCCGATCAGCTGGCTGAAAGAAGACTGCTGTGTTCCTTGGTTTTGTGACAAGTAAGGTTTTCATTTTCGACAAAGTTCTGGCTTGTAGTCTAAGATAGTTGAATAAATTTCTTTGTCAGACGTTGAAAAATATTTTAATGAAGCGTGAGAGGAAAAGTGACTGCAAGAGTTCAGTCACAAGATGACGATGAAGAGAAATGACGTCACTGTTGAAATGCCGAACTTGAGCCTCATCTGAACCGCACAACTATTAAAGTATCTTGAGTTTAAGTTTACAAACTGTAGATTTATGTGGCTGTTTATCCAGGGAAAAGGAGGAATGCTGAGCTTTTGTCTGAGATCAGGACAAACCAGCAGCTTTAGAGAAATTTAAAATGGTTGTTATAAGCCTGTAAATCATCACAGCAGTGAACAATCTCTTTGACAAACAGAGAAGAGTAAAATTCTGTTTAAAATTTCATTCTCACCATCTCCAGCTGCAGTTTCCTCTGTGGTCTGACTGTTGACTCCCTGCTTGACTTTTTTGCCGCAACATAAATTATGTCCTATTTCTTCAATTTTGGGGTTTGTTTCTCTTGGATCCAAGATGTCAATTGTTTTATGAACTTTGGATAAATGTTATGTTTATTCACCAGTAGATGATTCTGCAAGCTTTTAAAATATTTCTATTAAAAAGTCATTTTTTAATGAAGAAACCTGTAATCAGTGTTACACAGTTCCATACAGAGCCTTTACATGCATCTTGTTTAATATTGTAGAGCTGTTTTATTTTATTGGCCATGACTCAAAACATTTTTAGTATCTATCTGCTTTGACAGAAGATCGTGCTTTTTGCCCTTTAAGGTGAAAACAAGGTCTTTTTCACTTACTGAGAGAATCTCATTATTTACTAATCTGAGGTGACAACGATGATTTCCCCAGATTATCCTTGAATGCATGAAATATTCAGCCCTTTTCCATTTTATTGTCTTTTGCACCATTTTAGAGGATAAATGCAAATATTTGCAAGCCTCTTAGAAGTTGGAGTTTGTCATTAGATTGAACAAAGTTGGTACTTTGAATTCTCATCACTTTCTCTCCGTCGTCGGTCGTCCGGCTGCTGATGAATCTTTGGTCGCGCTGACGAGTCATTCTTCCTTTTCTGCTTATCTTCTGGGAGAAGATTGTTTTTCTCTGTCACTTCTTAATGAGCTGTCTTGAGTCAGTTTAAGGTGATTAATTGCGATACGTTGTTTGGTTTTATGGGGTGAAAATGATGACACATTTGTAAATAAACCAAAAAACGTTTATTTCTGTTTCTTTTTTGCTTCCAGTCTATTGTTTAGAGACACAGAGTGCTGTTTGGATTATTGCCAGGCTGTTGAATGATAGCGATAAGATGACTGATCAGTCAGGAAGGAAGGAAAAACATGGACAACAGGCTTTCTTGTGGAGATGTTCTTGTGGAGATGTATTGAACCTGAATGGAAAGCATTAAATTCCCACAAGATATTTTTTGACATCTTGTTCTTGTTGAGCTTTAAAACATAAACTTTCCATGCAGTTGTGCATAATATCTGTGAGGTTCTTCAAACTGTAGAGATCGTTTGACCTGAAAGATGTTGTTTATGCACGCTTAGGAATATTTTTATGCTTTAAAAAAGGTCAATGCTGGGATTCTTAGTGTTTAAGAATCCCATTTCTGAAGGAACGGTGTCATATCTCTTGTCCTAACATTTAATCAATGAGACTTTCTTTCTCTTTTTAAGAAAGCCTCGTCGATAAAACTCCAGCTTTTCTATAATTTGCTTTTTTTCTGAATATTTATTTCCATTGTCTACCTCAATTATGAATAATTCAGTCATAAAAACTCTCCTATCTGAATAGATTAGCAGTGCTGTCTACAGTTCACAAACAGCCAAGTTTTAAAAAGCCTCTTTAGTCTCTTTCTGGCTCCCAGTCTGTCGCAAAGATGTATTTCTGTGCCAAACACAAACAAACATCGCATATTTCAGCTGCAGCAAGATGATTTTCAAGGAGCTATCAGGCATTTAGAGAACTTGTACCCTGTGTACCAACTCCGCTTTTTGGTTTAATTGGTGGAAAGTTTTTTTTAAAGGCCAACACTTCTGCTTTGGTTCTCTGTTTGTCCATTTTCCAAATTTTCTTAAGGAAACATTGCACTATATAAAGTCATGGTGAGGTACAAATGAGGAAAAACTATTGAACAAAAACTGAATTATTTTGGATTTTTTAAAAATTATTTGCGAGAGTAATGCTACCTTGGCTTGTCTAAAAAAAGAGCCATGAAGTTGTTTTGTTTTACCAAGTGGGAATAAATGAGATTAATTTTTATTTTTTCCCCTTACGACTGGGGGAACTGTTAATGTTGCCCTTCTGAGGCACAAGTCAGTTTCTTGTAACAGGATCTGATAGAGGGGAGTTTTTCCTGTCCACTGTCGCCACATGCATGCTCTGTTGGCGTAAAGTCAGCAACACAATCCGTATGATTGCTTACTGTCGCTGCATCCTCATCCAGGAGGAATGAATGCTGGAAATCAACGACTCAATGCCATCAGCTGAGTTTCCTTAGATAGAAAATTTCTCTAATTTGAATAATGAGCTGTCTGATTAAAAAAAAATTATGTAAGTATGATTGGGTTGAAATAACGTTTTCTATAAGATGCCTTGAGATGACATGATAGGAATTGGCACTGTAAACTGAATTGAGCTGAAAAGAGGAAAAGAGGAGCTTCAGGTGCAAAAAGTTACAGCTTTTCATCAGCGCTATCTGTATGTCTTGGTGTTTTTGGATGGTGCAAGCAAAGTTTTTAGCCTGACACAGTCAAAAGCTCTTATCTACAGATATCAGACCATCATCTTCTTCTGGTTTCATGCAGGAACAGAGTAGCTTTGTTTGTCGACTTTTTATTGAAGAACAACACAACTAGTTAAAGTGTATTTATAAGTCTTTTAAAGAATCGTTCATTTCAAGCAGATTGACATTTTTTTCGCTTCTTTAGCTGGCTGAGTGGAAGCTATTAATCTTCTGCAGCTCCAACTCGTTCTGCTTAAATTATCTCTCCTAAATGATTCACTAAATGACAGAAAGAGAGCAACTAGTGATCAACATGAGTGGAGAACACGTCCAAGTTCTCAAGAGCGGACAGTTTTAATAAACGGCATGCAGAACGTGTAATCGCTAAGCAAAACAAGCTCTACTTTGGTGTGCTGTGCTCCTCCGAAGACAGACGAAACGTGGCTCTGTGTGATTTATGTTCTCTCTGTTTTGGTTCAGAAGAACTGGGTCGCCGCTCACTCTGACCTGATTCAACTCCCCCGTCATTTAACTTCCTCTCTCCCTGCCTCCTACTCCTCGTCATTTGATTCTTTTCTTCCTCTGTTCTTACAAGGCCAATAAACTTTCCTGACAAGTTTTAACAGAATCGGTGGAGCCTTCATGCGTTGATATATGCAGAGCAATACTCAGTGGAGACCAGGAAGCTGTGCTTTGTTGATCATGCAATGGATTTGTGGTCTTATCAGCATCACAAATGTGTCCTATTTTGGACACGTTGCTGTTGAATGTTTGTGTTTATCACAGCTGCAAATTAAGACTGTTGAGGCGATTGCCGGACCTTGCATAAATATGTTTTAGTTTGGTTATCAGTCGATAACTTTAAGCATTCAGATCTGACTTCAGAACAAGTATATCCAAGATCAGCTGTCTTTGTAAACAAATGATGCAGACCCATCCAGTGGACTCTCAGACCTGCTGATTTTGTTGTAAAATTTCACTGTGAAATACAAAACCATGTTTTGTTATCTAGGTTTTAAAAATCCTGCATTTTTTGGGGGTGGGGTGCGTCTCATGGTGCATGTTCATTGTTTTAATTAATAAGTTTTGCTTTTTAGTAAGTTTAACAACAAAAAATGTTGCAGAAGAAACGAACGGTAGATTTTAACCAAAGCTCTCCACACCAAAGCGGTGCAGGAATTTCTTGGTTTGATGACAAAAAATAAGCTTAAAAACTCACTTTGTTGGTTTTGAACAGCATTGTAGGGAGTTGGCAAGTCAACTGATCATATAATTATACTGTTTGGAAACCTGGTTGTTAAAAACTACCATTAAATAAATCACCAGGCAGCCTCACACGCTGAAAAGGTATATTTTCAGACTTAATATTTAAGGATAATTATTATTATTGTAATTTAGTGATGTTAAAGAGGTGACTTGTGCAAGTTTACCATTGTATTTATCCAGGCTTTTCACAAATATATTGTAAACAATAGTCCATTATTGATTATTTTTGTAATATAACTTTCAATTTAATACATTAAACTACATCATTTTTCCACTTTGTAAATAAGAGGATGACACTTAGCAGCATTATAAGTCAGGATATAAATAAGAATTAAATTTAAGAATCTTAGAAATAATAAATACAACTATTTTTCAACATCATTCAGGAATAAAATGCTCCTAATTCATATTTAATAAATTTATATACAATATAATCACAGTCATAATAAAGGTTTGAGTATAAGAGGGGCAGGAAATCATACGATCTTGAATCTTCCACCTGCTCCTTTTCGAACAAAATTATGTAAGATTGCATCTCAATGGGCATCATTTATTTTTTTTTTTTTCTGTTTTTACTCTTTATGTGTTCATAAATAAATAAATAAATAAAGTACCTCGGGGTGCAGGTCCAGTTAGGGTTTAAAATTTTAAACATGACAATCCTTGTGGTGCTAAAACCTCTGGAAGAAGCGCTGACGTCACAACGCATCAGAGCGGCGTGGCGTCGAGTGTTGAGGGATCTGTCACGCTGTCACCTTCCATCCGTCTGTCTCCCGCTCGATGTGAGGTGCTGGTCAGATCACATGACCGTCCAATACTTCAGCCCTCGCTCCACCGCAGCAGAGACAGATGATTGGGTCTCTTCTATTTCTGGAAACATCAGCAGCTTTGTTGGCTCCAGCGAGCGCTGCGTCAGTGAGAAGTGTTTGGGAAAGCAGCGGGATCTGCCTTTGCTGTGAACTTGTTCACCCTGAGCAAGTCACAATCTCAGT
Source organism: Poeciliopsis prolifica (assembly GCF_027474105.1). Classification (NCBI taxonomy): domain Eukaryota; kingdom Metazoa; phylum Chordata; class Actinopteri; order Cyprinodontiformes; family Poeciliidae; genus Poeciliopsis; species Poeciliopsis prolifica. The sequence goes on from NW_026562628.1 coordinate 88,721, forward strand.
TTTTTGGTCTGGACATTAAAACTGTGAATATTTTAGCTCTCATACCACTTCACATTTCTAGCCAGTCTGACGTTTCCCTCTTAAGAAAAATTCATAATGAACCTGTTGAATGTCTTTTCTTGCGTCGGTGGGAGAGAACACAGTTCAAGGAAGGTCTTGAACAGAAAGGAGTGAGAAATATGCAAAACATGTTTGTTAAATGTTTTGAACAAAATCATTCCTACAGTTATACAACCGTACATCTTTGAAAAGCAGAAAAAGAGCCTTTTGCACAACAAACAGGAATGCAGGAAGTGGTTTCTGGATGGTAAGTCAACAGAAAAGTACTTGTCTTTTCCAGTAGCCGTTGTGCAGCGAATGCAGAGATAGAAACTCTGCGTTTCACCTCTGCTTCAGGTCAGACGTCCTGAAGCTCAGCTGGGCTGGGTTTTGTGGGAGATGCTCTTTCTGACAATCCAATCTGAAGGTTTTTGAAATGGATCTTTTTCCAGAAACCAAACAATATTAACCTCACAGCCAAGAAATGACTGGGTCTTTTTTTTTTAAGTAGTAGTTGAGACACAAATGGAAGTACACTAACAGAAAAATTGGAAATTTCACATAATATGTTCCTTTTAATGTTATTTTCTTAGTCCTCAAGAACAGAGAAATATATTTTTTTTACAGGGTTGCAGAAATGCATGAAATTCTTGCAGATAATCAGCTCTCCTGTTCTCCATTTAGATTCTGCTTTATGTTTATCTTCAGTCTTTCTGAAGCCTTAATTATTTTGATCTGCATTTGTTCTTTTCTATGCATTTTATTTAACACTTCATCTGCTCCTAAATTTGTCTTTTTGTGCTTGGATCCCTTCAGCACTACCTGCTTTCTCATGCTTTGCTCAGTCAATTTATATCCTTGTTTAAAATCGCCTGCATCTCCAATTTACTTTCCCTCCCTCTTCATATATTTTATGCGTATACTATATTTTGGCTCAAAGCTTAATAATAATAATAATAATCCTTTTTTCCCAGCTATGTGTAAAACTGTCATGTTTGGCTTGCATCAAGAAAAGTGGCTTCATTTTACTGAGCCCTATAAAACCCAGTGAGTCGTGTTACATCAGAGCAACGTTTGTTTTCCCCTGCAACTCTTATTGTTGCATGGCAACAAATTTGTTCTCCAACTTTCATTGCCGCACACTAATGACCCTTTCAGTGAGTAATGGACCTCAAGGCAGGTTATGATTTACTGGATTATTAGTGTTACATAGATTCAATTACACTTCTGAAGGTTTTTTTTTGTTTGTTTGTTGTTGCATCACTTTTTGCTGCTCTTAAAAACCTTCAATATTTTAATCCTAGAGTACATCTTCCTGTAACAAAGCTCTCCTCTTTGGGGGCTTTATTACACACTAAGAGGTGTAATTATTTTTTCCAGATGAACCACAGGAGAAATTTGATTGATGTTAGAGGAATTTGTATGATGAGATCACAGCGTTTGCTCTGTTTAATCAGTTTAATGCAGAATTGCAGCATCGTTGCACTTTGATGACCAACAACAACAAGCTCTTGAACAAACTTCAAGATTTTGGTTGGTTACTGTCAATTTAAGAAAAGAATGTCTTTTAATATTTTCTGCAAATGTAAATGTTTGGACAATCTCTGCCTGAAAACATTGAAATGTTGGTAAATGAGGTAGTGGGGAAAAAAAAAACATATTAGCATGCATGTACTTTAAATGAATGAAAAGCTTTCTGTTTCTCTGAACAGCTGTGTCTCTGAACACATGTGATGCAGGATCACATGTGTTCCCAAGGTTTGTGTGGGGAAACAAGTGTTTGTGAAGCCATACAATATTAATGAACAGAACATTTCCGAACTGATAAACAACCTGGATTTATTACCCCTGAGAGGAGCTGATTACCTGTGAGCGAGAAGCAGCGTTGTCTCCTTCCCTTTGCGATGCATTTAGACTCTGATAAGCGAGTCAGGCTGGAATAATTCTCCCAGGGAGAAATCTCTGTTTCTGGAGAAAGTTTTCTGTTCAGAAAAGTTTTGTTTGTTTCCTTTTTTAGAATCAAACAGACGTTTCTTTATGGGGAAGACTTGTTGCCTACAGCTAAGATGGAGACAATGTCACTGGATTTATTGCTCAGTTGTACCACTGCTTGCACAGTTAACACTATGGTTGTGTTGGATGTTGAAAGTAGAAACTGTGACATTTATTTATGTTTATTTTATGCATGTAGGTTTTCTTTTTTTTATGCTTCTTTCAGTATTTAGTAGTTATTTTTCACATTTAACCTTCCTCTCTGAACAACAGGACAACCTAAACCGGTATGTTTTTATGTCTTTAATTATTCATCGTTCACAGATTCTTTTTTATGACGCCTCTACCTCAATCCAGCGTTCTTCCCTCAATCTTTCGTTATGAGGTGAAGCAACAAATGCCTTTTCTACAGGGAGAAAACCAGACTTGTTCAATTTCGCCCAAAGCCAAATTACTCTGATTGCCTCTGAGTAACATGACCTCTGTAAGTTGTTTTTAAGTCTTTGCCTGCAGTTTTTTAGATGAGAGGAAATATTTTTTGAGTTTTTTTGTGTTTCTAGTGAACAGGAAGAAGGGCAGAGAGAGAAGAGTCAGTCCAGAGGTCGCGCTAGACTTCTTTCGCTGTCCGTCATTTTGACTAACAATGTCCTGTTTTGTTCTATTTTTATCCATTTAATTCCAATTCATTTTTATTTCAACAAACTGAACAGATAATCCACATTGTGTCCACATCAAGCTGAATACATTTAACTTTTTCACTGGAGTGATGAAATTATATGCTTTGTGTTTTTGGATCACCGATTTACTTATTCCTTTTTGACAACTAGTAGGATTATTTTGTTTAAAGTTTTCCATTCCAGTGTTATTGGTCATATAAAAAAATAAAAATTAAAAAATGTCAAGAAGGTAAGATAATTGCATTTATAGAGCACATTTTGAGCAACAAGGCAGTTCAAAGTGCTTTAAAGGGATTAAAAGGAGATACAAACAAAGCAATAAACCAAACGAAAGAGCAAAAATAAAAAGCAAAAAATGATAAAACTACATATTGGTTCTCCATATTTAACAAGAATAAAATTTTTTTTTTTCCAATTTTATGTTTCTTTTTTTTTATTTTTTTATTTTTTGCTTTGTCCCTTTGACTTTAAAAATGTGGCCCTTACTGCAAACTTTGAACTTAAAAATCATTGGGCGCCCCCAGCAAGCTCTTGCAGCTGTCAGTTTGGAAGTGCATGCTTCATTAATCAGAAAGAAACTGAACTGTACAAATCAAACATTCACAGCATTCATGTGGAAGGAGGAAATATTTTGAAACTGTTAAAACTCAAACAAAAGACAGAGCAGATTCGGTAATATTTTGCAAGCTTCTCAGAGACGATGTCGCGTTAGCTTCGCTCAGTTCTATATGAAAGAACAGAAAAATGTTTGAGACTGTGCACAGAGACTGTGACTTTCAGCTGTGAGACTCCAGGAGTGAGTCTGATGAACAAAGCCAACACACATGCACACCAGAGGACAATACAAGGACCGTTACTGTGAGAAAAAGCTTGTTGGAGACAATCAACCAGGCAAAGACGGGACCAACCCCTTGCTGTTCCATTATAGCACCATCTGATGTGACAACAAAAAATAACTTTGTCTAAAACATGATAGTCAAACTGATGTGAAACTAGATGCACATTTTTTTTTGTATTTATTGTATGTTTAATGAAAATCGGATGAACAGAAACAGCAGCTCCCAGCTTTACTGGTGAGGCTACAACCCACTCTGTCCCGAGTGAAGAGAAATTTCCATTTAGATTGGAATTCATTATCGGCTTTAACATTAGTCCTCCAAAATAAATGGGAAAAAAAAGTTTCTTTTGTATTTTACATTCAAACTGCAGGATTTGATGACTCATCTAATCACAATGAAACTCCAGACCAACGACTGATTACATCTACAATTCATGAGTCGGCAGTGAAAACGCGCATTAAAGCCGAAACTAATTTTGTTTTTGTTTCTTGTCGTCCACAAACGCCTTCAATAATCAAAACGATTGAAGAAGTAAATTTTCACAAAGCAAGTCAAACATAATTGGTTTTATCGTTCAGGAAAAGCTGTGCACAGTGAAATCTCTGAGATTGTTTTGAAATGAACTGAAATAAAATTATGGGTACGAGAAAATGTAGCAATGACGATTGTAAATAAATTGTAAATATACTATGTTCTGTTTTAGGTGATGTCCCAAGCGGAGGGCCAACAGAAGAACCTTGTCCACTCCATTGACTCTCTGCCCACCAAAGGCCCGCTCTCCTGTTTGGACCAGGACCTGCTGCTGCTCAAAGCCACGTCGGCCGCCACGCTCAGCTGCCTGGGAGAGTGCCTGAACATCCTGCAGCAGACTCAGAGCCACAGCAGCCAAGCGCCGCCTCAGTCCCACGCCTCCCAGCGTAATCGGGGAACCCCCTCTGGTGAGTCCGCCGCGGGACCCATCCCGGTACTGGTACTGGAGCCCCCCACGGCTCCGTCCACCCCGTCCCCCTTATCGTTTCGGTCTTCACCACCTGAGCCCAGCTACGGCGGCAAAGCCAAGCCGGGGCAGCTCGACTGTGGCTCGTGTCAGTGCCTGATGGCTACGATGAACTTAAACGTTTGCAGTAAATGCTGTTGAATGTCGCACTTAATGTGCTTGAATATTTTCACTTTGTACCATTTCTGTTTGTCATGTTTTGTCCGTGTTTGTCATGTTTTGTTGGTTTTTGTTTCGTCAGTGTCATCAGTCCCATTGAAATACCCAAAATTCTTCAAGTGGTACCAAGTTCGAGCATGAAAGAGGAGCGTGGATGAAAGGGTTGTTCTCAGAAGCCCTTTAAGCATGTCAAACTGCATGTCAGGAGAGAAAAATGGCCTGTGAACGGGTATACTTGAAATAAAAATCTATGCACTTTTAAATCTCCTTATAGGATTAAATCTTTGCCAAAACAATCCACTCTGGTGCCTCAAGTGTCAGCCCTCCATCATGTTGAACCCGCTCTGTGCCTGGTCTAATAAAGATGTTTTGAATCATCTGAAGCTTGGTTCTATTTGGCAATAATCATTAAATCTGTCAGGACTTCTTTAAAATGGAGTATCCAGTTAATGAGCTGCTGTGGACTAATTCTGTTTTCCCCAAGCAAAGATGCACATTTATAATCCAGTTATGGTGATCAGGTTGCTGTAGAAAAAAACTCCATAAAAGTTTTTTTTTTTTACTTAGTAAAAAGGATTGGATTGCATGGTAATCTCCTGAATTGCTTTGGAGTAACACTTAATGCTCAGAAATTTGCTTCAGTTTCAAATTTCTGAGGAAATGGTTTTGCAGTTCACCTCCATAAACTGATTATTGGCTTTGATGCAATACCCATTTTGGGCTTTTATGTATTGAAGTTCTAATTCCAGCGTGAAACAATCAGACAACAAGCAACTTTGAGTTTTAATAACAACTTGGTGCACAAGTTGGAATTTATCGGTTGATTTATTTATTGTTTGATTAGCAAACTACACCTTGTAGACATCAGAAAGTCCAATCTCTCTGCATATTTAAACACTTTTTTGTTTAATTGGTGTTTTTAAACTGGTTACTTTTAGACAGAAGCTAAAAATGGTTTGCAATAAGGTTTGAAAGTTGCCAATGTTTAATGTGAACTCGTAGATAAAAATGTACTTTTACCAATTTTGACTGGATTCTGGTTAAGGAAATGTTTTGAAATGTTTGAATAAAAAGTAATCGCAATATTTTGATATTTTCATAACTCGTATTAAGGACCAAATTGAATTGTTGTGAATCTAAGATGTTTATACAACCAAAGTGTAAACGGTGAAGTTTAGGCAGCAATTCTTGTTTTGAATCCCCAAACCAGAACGTTTGTCTCTGACCTTCAGAAGGTAATGTTGCATCTGTGTTTAGGAGGTGGGGAAGGTTCCCCCCCTGAATCTGCCCTTCCTCACTGTCTCCTGGTCTTCTTTTTGCACCAGCCGTTGCCGTACCCTGCAGGGGGTTGTGTGGAGTGGGACCGCCGGGCCGCAAGTACAAACCTCTTTCTTCCTTCCGCTGCCTTGCTGATGAGTCCCGAGGGGGTCCGGCTGCTCCCCATTTTCGGCATGTACCCTCCACACCTCAGTGAAGAGTACCTTGATAGGATCCTTAATTTTGCGAGTTATTGGTGGCGTGCTTCACCAGCATGGGCTGCATCCTGACTTCATGCAGCTGATGGTGGGAGTTGCAAGAGAGGCGAATGGTTCACGCAGGAAAGCATTCCCAAGCATGAGGTTGCACTGAGTTTGGCTGGCACGTTGGCTCCTCAGATCACCTGTTGCTCCTTCAACAAGCAAATCAACCCATTGGAGTCAAATCTCGTTGTGTCAGAGGAGAGAACTAAATTTACAAAAAAATTAAAATAAACCTGCCAGTCAAAAAGCAGAGAGCAGATTTTAAGGTAATGCAGCGGAGGATCTTTGCTGCTCCCTCTAGATCTGTCGGATCGCTCCGGTTTTCCTTCTGCCAATGCTGAAAAGAGCTTGATGCGACGCCCTCCCCCACTTCCACCAGCACACAGAGCACTTTCCTACAAGGAAATGACAATCCATAAAGGAAGTCTACTTTACTTTGCAAACCTGTCCCTGTTGCAACCTGACAGACTCAAAGGAGAATTCGTCTTAATAAAATTATTTCCTAGGAAAGTAACTTTGCAGTTACAGGATTACAAACTCTGACCTTCAACCACTGGCCAGAAATGGAAGATAAAAACAATTGGAGAGATTTAGTGCATGACAAGTTCATTGCATTCTTTGAGTTGTTAGGCTTTTTGACCACTTGCATGCCTCTATCCAACAATAACATTGGATAGCTCCTGCTCATCAATTAACTCGATGCTTCATGGTGACTTACGTACAAATGTCCCAGTTAAGATGTTTTATCCCCAATTTCAATTAGACTCATTAAAAATCGGAAACGTTCCGGCAACAATGCATGAAGCTCACAAGAATGACACGAAACGTGAGCAAATTTAAGAGAAAACCAAGTTCAGCATGTTTTTGTTGTCACAGCTGAAGGTTTTATAAAACACAAACTGTATTTTTAAAGAAAATTCCCCTCCAATGACTTGTTAATATATTACAGGTTTTTAACACTTAGATGGTTCTGTTGTTTCTGAGAAAACATTAACAGGAGAGGAATCAATGCTTATTCAAGACGCATTTACAGGATTTATTGAAATCTGGAATTTAATTTTGAATTTTGTACAATTTAGGTATAGAAAATATTTTAAAAATCTCCTTCAGAAAATCTTCCCTTTTTTATATAATAAAACTCTCATAATACTTAGTATTGTTTTAATTATATTTAAATGACATACTTCAGTTTTGATTTATTATATCACAGCTTGACTTACAGCTTGCACATGTCAGAAATAAGTCCAAAAATGTCTGTCTCTACAATGTTTGCAGTCTAAACAACTTTAAGCAAATCTTTTCAGTGAACTTGTGGTTCTTAAACTCGACCTAAGTGCCAAAAACCCCCCTGATGCGTTTAAATACACAATAAATACAAAAGCTAGTGTCCAATTTGCTTCTAAAATAAGATTTCACCCTAACAGTATATCAAAATTAATTTCACATTCATGCCCATAAATGTAAAGTATAAACCTCTCACTAGACCTGTAGCTAAAAGTTTGTCATAAAAGTTAATTTCAAACATCTTCTGTTAACTATCAGTGTCTTTAAAGCTCCAAATATCACAAATAACCTTTTATTAATGATAAAAAAAAAGAATAAACTTAATTTCCATCTTGAAGTGTTTAACTTTTCACTCGTCTTCCTGCACAGCTTTCTGTTATTCTGACAGCAGAATCACTGTCAGGAGCTTCTTCACACTTTTCAGACGCAGGCTGACCGGCGCGTCAACACCACTCGGTTTGCACTGGCGGATATCAGGAGACGGACAGCGACGTGCGTTACACCTTTCACACAATTTAAGTGAATGATGTGGACATGAGACGGGCTTTTAAATAAAAGAAATCCTGTGATGTGGCAGCGAAGCTTTAAAATGAGAAGGATTTAGATTAGATTTAAGTCAAATGTGGGTTGAAGTATCCTTAGATGGATCATTGTGGATTCTGTTTCATGCAGAAGACACTAAATAATTGTTTTAACCAAGACAAATTAATTTAGATGAGAGTTGTGGGTTCGCGCTACGATAGATACTAATCACGCAGCAGTACGTCTGTAATTTAACCTTTGTCGCTAAATTTACCCATTTTTTTCACTACAATAATAAAACTCTTGACTTTTCTCCTTGTTATGCTAATATGTCACTGAACTCACTTAGAGAAAATCCTCACCTCAGAACCTAACAACAGCAAATCAACCAAAATGCAGCAAAATAACAAAAAAATTACGCCAATATGTTTCATAACTACAAATTAAAGTTTTAACATCTGCCTTTATGTTCACTAAAGAGTCAACTCTTTGACAACTTTTGACTTCCAGTGATTTAAGAGTGTAAGGATTAATTTCTAAACCCTTATTTCAGGATTCGTAGGGAGAGTTCAATAAAAAAATAAATAAAAAAATTACAATTTGTTCATCCTTATTGGTCTGGCTGCTCTCATAAAATGGGGAATAATTTTTGGTGCAGTTTTAGATCCTCTTGAACATGATGGTGTTCTTATTCTCCAGATCTCAGTCCAGTGGAGCTGAAAGCTCAACATGCAGTAGGTGTGGGATGCTGAAATCTTTGAAAAGCATTTATGAATAATTGAGGCAGTTCTGAAGCCAAAAACTGCTTCAAAACCCTAAAAGAGCTATTAAAGCTGGCTGGTGAAGTAGCTTGTAAGTTTGTAAACCAATAGGCCCATATTTTAATTATCTTAGTAAATACATTTTTCCATTTTATTTGCTTTAGTGCCAGATTTCTTACCCTGGTGTGCAAATTTATGCCACCCAAAAATGGAACAAATATATCAGGAGAATAAAAACAGCCATATTCTCTTGCATTTCCTTCAAAATTGGCCTTATTCTACCAAAAAAAGTAAAGCAAATATTGCATCAAAAATACCGAGAGCTACTATATGGTACCAGAACTGCTCTGCTGATGCAGGACCACAGAGAAAATGTCATTTAAATTTACCATATCGACCACATTGGGGACTCCTTAAACAGAACAAACACGCTTTTTAAGCATGTGCACCATGTGCTCACAAAAACAAAGCCAGGAATTATGTCTGAAATTAAAGATACGTCAGACAGACGATGCTGCAGTGGTGCAGCCGAGACAAAAGCAGATGAATACCAGCATGTGTGTGGAAAAGACAGCAGCGTCAAAAAACAAAAGTGCAACAAAACATGCAAAAATCTTACACACTTGCATTGTTTCTGTTTTTCTTTTTTAAACACAGACTTCATGTTTGGGTTTACATTGTTGCCTTTTATTAATAGTGTTTATAGAAGCTTCTTTGTTTCGCAGCCATGACATTTAAAAGGTCACCACATTTTTTTAAATCCCATTTGCTTCGGAGCGAATACATTCTGCCGCGCCTGCTGTGCACTGCTGCTTCCAGAGACGTTCGGTGAAGCCTTATTCTTCACTTACAAGCTTTGCTAACATGATTACCCATCCGCTGCCGTTTCATCTCAGACTTTCGCTTCAGATTTTTCCAGAAGGATCCTGACACAATTCCCAACATAAACGCATCGTTTAGTCTGAAATATTCCCACGTTTTGTTCCGGTTCTAGTCACACACCCTCAAGAATGAATAACAAAACCTTGCAAAAGAACTTTTTCACGTTTTATGTTAGAAACAATACTTCTGTATTCACAAAAAATATCTGAAAAATGTGCCGTGCTTTTATTTTGAACTTAACTTTGCTTTGCTCATAAAAACTTAAAGTTTTGCTGATTCTTCACAAATCAGCTCTAACTCAGTCAGATTAGATGGAAAGCAGTTCTGATCAGCAACATTTTCAAGTCCTGCCCCAGATTCTCAATTTGTTTTGGACATGGACTTTGACTAGGCCGTTGTAGCACATAAAAAGGCTCTTATGGATGCTGTGTTTACCTCCATACATCCTCTCTTCTTTTGATTGTTTTCCTTGTCCGGAACACATGTCCTGCTAGACATGCAGGTTTGTAGGTGAAGCCACCCTGGTTCTATTTTCAGACGATGTAATGATCAGAGCTCTGAGAATATTTTATAATCTAAACTTTTAGTCTTCTTCTGTTGTGTTTTTTTTTGATGTGTCTGCAGGGTTTCTTGCTCTTCATGATGCTAATTTTTTAACAGATGTTTTTTAACAAATTTATAGTG
>NW_026562629.1:0-52500 GCF_027474105.1 Poeciliopsis prolifica
TAAAAAGTTGATCATAACAATGGGGAACATAGAAAGGAAAGGATTTCCATGATCGGGAATCGAACCCGGGCCGCGGCGGTGAAAGCGCCGTATCCTAACCACTAGACAATCAGGGACAGCTGTGTGCATTTTTAAAAAAAATTTGCTAGCAGTCATTCAAAATCAATAAATACAGGGCGTTAAAAAGTTGATCAAAACAATGGGGAACGTAAAAAGGAAAGGATTTCCTGACCGGGAATCAACCCAGGCCGCGTGGTGAAAGCACCGAATCCTAACCACTAGACAATCAGGGACTATTCTGTGCATTTTGTAAACTTTGCTAGCAGTCCTTCATAATCAATAAAGACAGGGCGTTAAAAAGTTGATCAAAACAATGGGGAATGTAAAAAGGAAAGGATTTCCCCCAACGGGAATCGAACCCCGGCCACAGCGGTGAAATCGACGAATCCTAACCGCTAGACAATCAGGGACAACTCTGTGCACTTTTGTAAACTTTGCAAGCAGTCATTCATAATCAATAAAGAAAGGGCGTTAAAAAGTTGATCAAAACAATGGGGAACGTAGAAAGGAAAGGATTTCCCTGACCGGGAATCGAACGCGGGCCACGGCGGTGAAAGCGCCGAATCCTAACCTCTAGACAATCAGGGACAAGTCTGTGCGCTTTTGTAAACTTTGCAAGCAGTCATTCATAATCAATAAAGACAGGGCGTTAAAATGTTGATCAAAACAATGGGGAATGTAGAAAGTAAAGGATTTCCCTGACCGGGAATCGAACACCCGGCCGCGGCGGTGAGAGCGCCGAATCCTAACCACTAGACAATCAGGGATTATTCTGTGCATTTCTGTAAACTTTGCAAGCAGTCCTTCATAATAAATAAAGAAAGGGCGTTAAAAAGTTGATCAAAACAATGGGGAACATAGAAAGGTAAGGAGTTCCCTTACCGGGAATCGAACCCGGGACGCGGCGGTGAAAGCGCCAAATCCTAACCACTAGACAATCAGGGACTATTCTGTGCATTTTGTAAACTTTGCTAGCAGTCCTTCATAATCAATAAAGACAGGGCGTTAAAAAGTTGATCAAAACAATGGGGAACGTAAAAAGGAAAGGATTTCCCTGACCGGGAATCGAACCCGGGCCGCGGCGGTGAAAGCGCCAATTCCTAACCACTAGACAATCAGGGACTATTCTTTGCATTTTGTAAACTTTGCAAGCAGTCATTCATAATCAATAAAGACAGGGCGTTAAAAAGTTGATCAAAACAATGGGGAACGTAAAAAGGAAAGGATTTCCCTGACCGGGAATCGAACCCGGGCCGCGGCGGTGAGAGCGCCGAATCCTAACCACTAGACAATCAGGAGTATTCTGTGCATTTTTGTAAACTTTGCAAGCAGTCCTTTATAATCAATAAAGAAAGGGCGTTAAAAAGTTGATCAAAACAATGGTTAAACATAGAAAGGAAAGGATTTCCCTGACCGTGAATCGAACCCGGGCCGCAACGGTGAAAGCGACAAATCCTAACCACTAGACAATCAGGGAGTATTCTGTGCAATTTGTAAACTTTGCAAGCAGTCCTTCATAATCAATAAAGACAGGTTAAAAAGTTGATCAAAACAAATCGGAATGTAGAAAGTAAAGGATTTTCCTGACGGTAATCGAACCCGGCCGCGGCGTGAAAGCGTCGAATACTAACCACTAGACAATCAGGGACAGGTGTGTGCACTTTCCAAACTTTGTAAGCGGTCATTCATAATCAATAAACAGGGTGTTAAAAAGTTGATCAAAACAATGGGGAATGTAAAAGGAAAGGATTCCCTGACCGGAATCGAACCCGGCGCGGCGGTGAGAGCGCCGAATCCTAACCGCTAGACAATCAGGGACAACTCTGTGCATTTTGTAAACTTTGCAAGCAGTCATTCATAATCAATAAAGACAGGGCGTTAAAAAGTTGATCAAAACGATGGGGAACGTAAAAAGGAAAGGTTTTCCCTGACCGGGAATCGAACACCGGCAGCGGCTGTGAAAGCGTTGAATCCTAACCACTAGACAATCAGGGACAGGTGTGTGCATTTTTAAAAAACTTTGCAAGCAGTCATTCATAATCAATAAAGACAGGGTGTTAAAAAGTTGATCAAACAATGGGGAAATAGAAGGAAAGGATTTCCCTGACCGGGAATCGAACCCGGGCCGTGGCGTGAAAGCGCAGAATCCTAACCACTAGACAATCAGGGACTATTCTTTGCATTTTGTAAACTTTGCAAGCAGTCATTCATAATCATAAAGAGGGCGTTAAAAAGTTGATTAAAACAATGGGGAAAGTAAAAAGGAAAGATTTCCCTGACCGGGAATCGAACCCCGGCCGCGGCGGTGAAAGCACCGAATCCTAACCACTAGACAATCAGGGACAGCTGTGCATTTTTAAACTTGCAAGCAGTCCTTCATAATCAATAATACAGGGCGTTAAAAGTTGATCAAAACAATGGGGAACGTAAAAGGAAAGGATTTCCCTGACCGGGAATCGAACCCGGGCCCGGCGTGAAGCGCCGAATCCTAACCACTAGACAATCAGGGAGTATTCTGTGCAATTTTGTAAACTTTGCAAGCAGTCCTTCATAATCAATAAAGACAGGGCGTTAAAAGTTGATCAAAACAATCGGAATGTAGAAAGTAAAGGATTTCCTGACGTAATCGAACACCGGCCGCGGCTGAAAGCGTCGAATACTAACCACTAGACAATCAGGGACAGCTGTGTGCACTTTCAAAAAATTTGTAAGCAGTCATTCATAATCAATAAATACAGGGTGTTAAAAAGTTGATCAAAACAATGGGGAATGTAGAAAGAAAGGATTTCCCTGACCGGAATCGAACCGGGCCGCGGCGGTGAAAGCGAATCCTAACCACTATAAATCAGGGACATGTGTGCATTTTTAAAAATTTGCAAGCAGTCATTCATAATCAATAAATACAGGGTGTTAAAAAGTTGATCAAAACAATGGGGAACGTAGAAAGTAAAGGATTTTCCCTGACCGGGAATCGAACACGGCCGCGGCGGTGAAGCCGAATCCTAACCACTAGACAATCAGGGAGTTTCTGTGTATTTCTGTAAACTTTGCAGCAGTCATTCATAATCAATAAAGACAGGGCGTTAAAATGTTGATCAAAACAATGGGGAATGTAGAAAGTAAAGGGTTTCCCTGACCGGGAATCGAACACCCGGCCGCGGGAGCGCCGAATCCTAACCACTAGACAATCAGGGATTATTCTGTGCATTTCTGTAAACTTTGCAAGCAGTCCTTCATAATCAATAAAGAAAGGGCGTTAAAAAGTTGATCAAAACAATGGGGAACGTAAAAAGGAAAGGATTTCCCTGACCGGGAATCGAACCCGGCCGCGGCGGTGAGAGCGCCGAATCCTAACCACTAGACATCAGGGAGTATTCTGTGCATTTTTGTAAACTTTGCAAGCAGTCATTCATAATCAATAAATACAGGGCGTTAAAAAGTTGATCAAAACAATGGGGAACGTAGAAAGGAAAGGATTTCCATGACCGGGAATCGAACCCAGGCCGCGGCAGTGAAATCGCCGTATCATAACCACTAGACAATCAGTGACAGCTGTGTGCATTTTTAAAAAGATTTGCAAGCAGTCATTCATTATCAATAAATACAGGGTGTCAAAAAGTTGATCAAAACAATGGGAACGTAAAAAGGAAAGGATTTCCCTGACCGGGAATCGAACCGGCCGCGGCGTGAAAGCGCCGAATCCTAACCACTAGACAATCAGGGACATTCTGCATTTTGTAAACTTTGCTAGCAGTCCTTCATAATCAATAAAGACAGGGCGTTAAAAGTGATCAAAACAATGGGGAATGTAAAAGGAAAGGATTTCCCTGACCGGGAATCGAACCCCCGCGGTGAAAGCGCCGAATCCTAACCACTACACAATCAGGGACAACTGTGCATTTTGTAAACTTTGCAAGCAGTCATTCATAATCAATAAAGAAGGGCGTTAAAAAGTTGATCAAACAATGGGGAACGTAGAAAGGAAGGATTTCCCTGACCGGGAATCGAACCCGGCCGGCGGTGAGAGCGCCGAATCCTAACCACTAGACAATCAGGGACTCTGTGCATTTTGTAAACTTTGCAAGCAGTCATTCATAATCAATAAAGACAGGGCGTTAAAAAGTTGATCAAAACAATGGGGAACGTAAAAGGAAAGGATTTCCCTGACCGGGAATCGAACCCGGGCCGTGGCGGTGAGAGCGCCGAATCCTAACCACTAGACAATCAGGGACTATTCTCTGTATTTCTGTAAACTTTGCAAGCATAATCAATAAAGTCAGGGCGTTAAAATGTTGATCAAAACAATGGGGAATGTAGAAAGTAAAGGATTTCCCTGACCGGGAATCGAACACCGGGCCGGGCGTGAAAGCGCGAATTCCTAACCACTAGACAATCAGGGAGTATTCTCTGTATTTCTGTAAACTTTGCAAGCAGTCCTTCATAATCAATAAATACAGGGCGTTAAAAAGTTGATTAAAACAATGGGTAACGTAGAAAAGAAAGGACTTCCCTGAACGGGAATCGAACAAGGCTGCGGCAGAGAGAGCGCCAAATCCTAACCACTAGACAATCAGGGACAGTGTCCTTTTTTAAAAATTTGCAAGCAGTCATTCATAATCAATAAACAGGGCGTTAAAAAGTTGATCAAAACAATGGGGAACGTAAAAAGGAAAGGATTTCCCTGACCGGGAATCGAACCCGGGCCGCAGCGGTGAAGCGCCGAATCCTAACCACTAGACAATCAGGAGTATTCTGTGCATTTGTAAACTTTGCAAGCAGTCCTTCATATCAATAAAGAAAGGGCGTTAAAAAGTTGATCAAAACAATGGGGAATGTAGAAAGAAAAGGATTTCCCTGACAAAGAATCGAACCCGGGCCACTGCGCTGAAAGCGCCAAATCCTAACCGCTAGACAATCTGGGACAACTCTATGCACTTTTGTAAACTTTGCTAGTAGTCCTTCATAATCATTAAAGAAAGGGCGTTAAAAAGTTGATTAAAACAATGGGGAATGTAGAAAGTAAAGGATTTCCCTGACCGGGAATCGAACCGCCGCGGCTGTGAAAGCGTCGAATCCTAACCACTAGACAATCAGGACAGTGTGCATTTAAAAATTTGCAAGCGTCATTCATAATCAATAAATACAGGGGTTAAAAAGTTGATCAAAACAATGGGGAATAGAAAGTAAAGGATTTCCCTGACCGGAATCGAACACGGGCCGGCGGTGAGAGCGCCGAATCCTAACCACTAGACAATCAGGGATTTTCTCTGTATTTTGTAAACTTTGCAAGCAGTCCTTCATAATCAATAAAGACAGGGCGTTAAAAAGTTGATCAAAACAATGGGGAACGTAGAAAGGAAAGGATTTCCCTACCGGAATCGAACCCGGCCGCAGGGTGAGCGCCGAATCCTAACCACTAGACAATCAGGGACTATTCTGTGCATTTCTGTAAACTTTGCAAGCAGTCATTCATAATCAATAAAGACAGGGCGTTAAAAAGTTGATCAAAACAATGGGGAACGTAAAAAGGAAAGGATTTCCCTGACCGGGAATCGAACCCGGGACGCGGCGGTGAAAGCGCCAAATCCTAACCAATAGCCAATCAGGGAGTATTCTGTGCATTTTTGTAAACTTTGCTAGCAGTCCTTCATAATCAATAAAGACAGGGCATTAAAAAGTTGATCAAAACAATGGGAACATAGAAAGGAAAGGATTTCCCTGACCGGGAATCGAACCCGGGCCGCAGCGGTGAAAGCGACGAATCCTAACCACTAGACAATCAGGGAATATTCTGTGCAATTATGTAAACTTTGCAAGCAGTCCTTCATAATCAATAAAGACAGGGCGTTAAAAAGTTGATCAAAACAAATCGGAATGTAGAAAGTAAAGGATTTTCCTGAACGGTAATCGAAGACCGGCCGCGGCTGTGAAAGCGTCGAATACTAACCACTAGACAATCAGGGACAGCTGTGTGCATTTTCCAAAAAATTTGCAAGTGGTCATTCATAATCAATAAATACAGGGCGTTAAAAAGTTGATCAAAACAATGGGGAACGTAAAAAGGAAAGGATTTCCCTGACCGGGAATCGAACCCGGGCCGTGAGAGCGCCGAATCCTAACCACTAGACAATCAGGGACAACTCTGTGCACATTTGTAAACTTTGCAAGCAGTCATTCATAATCAATAAAGACAGGGCGTTAAAAAGTTGATCAAAACAATGGGGAATGTAGAAAGTAAAGGATTTCCCTGACCGGGAATCGAACACCGGCCGCGGCTGTGAAAGCGTTGAATCCTAACCACTAGACAATCAGAGACAGGTGTGTGCATTTTTTAAAAAATTGCAAGCAGTCATTCAAAATCAATAAATACAGGGTGTTAAAAAGTTGATCATAACAATGGGGAACATAGAAAGGAAAGGATTTCCATGATCGGGAATCGAACCCGGGCCGCGGCGGTGAAAGCGCCGTATCCTAACCACTAGACAATCAGGGACTATTCTGTGCATTTTGTAAACTTTGCAGCAGTCCTTCATAATCATTAAAGACAGGGCGTTAAAAAGTTGATTAAAACAATGGGGAACGTAAAAGGAAAGGATTTCCCTGAATGGGAATCGAACCCGGGCCGCGGCGGTGAAAGCACCGAATCCTAACACTAGACAATCAGGGACAGCTGTGTCATTTTTTTTAAAAATTGCAAGCAGTCATTCATAATCAATAAATACAGGGCGTTTAAAAAGTTGATTAAACAATGGGAACGTAGAAAGGAAAGGATTTCCCTGACCGGGAATTGAACCCGGGCCGCGGCGGTGAGAGCGCCAAATCCTCACCGCTAGACAATCAGGGAGTATTCTGTGCATTTTTGTAAACTTTGCAAGCAGTCCTTCATAATCAATAAAGACAGGGCGTTAAAAAGTTGATTAAAACAAATGGGAATGTAGAAAGAAAGGATTTCCCTGACCAGGAATCGAACTCGGGCCGCGGCGGTGAAATCGTTGAATCCTAACCACTATAAAATCAGGGACAGTGTGTGCATTTTCTAAAAAATTTGCAAGCAGTCATTCATAATCAATAAATACAGGTTAAAAAGTGATCAAAACAATGGGAACGTAGAAAGTAAAGGATTTCCCTGACCGGAATCGAACACGGGCCGCGGCGGTGAGAGCGCGAATCCTAACCACTAGACAATCAGGGAGTTTTCTCTGTATTCTGTAAACTTTGCTAAGCAGTCCTTCATAATCAATAAAGACAGGGCATTAAAAAGTTGATCAAAACAATGGGGAAGTAGAAAGGAAAGGATTTCCCTATCCGGGAATTGAACCCGGCCGCAGAGGTGAGAGCGCCAAATCCTAACCACTAGACAATCAGGGACTATTCTGTGCATTTCTGTAAACTTTGCAAGCAGTCCTTCATAATCAATAAATACAGGGCATTAAAAAGTTGATCAAAACAATGGGGAACGTAAAAAGGAACGGATTTCCCTGACCGGGAATCGAACCCTGGCCGCGGCGGTGAGAGCGCCGAATCCTAACCACTAGACATTCAGGGAGTATTCTGTGCATTTTTGTAACTTTGCAAGCAGTCCTTCATAATAAAGAAAGGGCGTTAAAAAGTTGATCAAAACAATGGGGAACATAGAAAGGAAAGGAGTTCCCTGACCGGGAATCGAACCCGGGCCGTGGCGGTGAAAGCGCCGAATCATAACCACTAGACAATCAGTGACAGCTGTGTGCATTTTTAAAAAGATTTGCAAGCAGTCATTCATTATCAATAAATACAGGGTGTCAAAAAGTTGATCAAAACAATGGGGAACTTAAAAAGGAAAGGATTTCCCTGACCGGGAATTGAACCCAGGCCGCGGCGGTGAGAGCGCCGTATCCTAACCACTAGACAATCAGGGACAACTGTGTGCATTTCTGTAAACTTTGCAAGCAGTCCTTCATAATCAATAAAGACAGGGCATTAAAAAGTTGATCAAAACAAATCGGAATGTAGAAAGTAAAGGATTTCCTGAACGGGACTCGAACACCGGCCGCGGCGTGAAAGCGTCGAATCTAACCACTAGACAATCAGGGATAGGTGTGTGCACTTTCCAAAATTTGTAAGCGTCATTCATAATCAATAAAGACAGGGCGTTAAAAAGTTGATCAAAACAATGGGGAACGTAAAAAGGAAAGGATTTCCCTGACCGGGAATCGAACCCGGGCCGCGGCGGTGAGAGCGACGAATCCTAACCGCTAGACAATCAGGGACAACTCTGTGCACTTTTGTAAACTTTGCAAGCAGTCATTCATAATCAATAAAGACAGGGCGTTAAAAAGTTGATCAAAACAATGGGGAATGTAGAAAGTAAAGGATTTCCCTGACCGGGAATCGAACACCGGTCCGCGGCGTGAAAGCATGAATCCTAACCACTAGACAATCAGGGACAGCTGTGTGCATTTTAAAAAATTTCAAGCAGTCATTCATAATCAATAAATACAGGGTTTTAAAAAGTTGATCAAAACAATGGGGAACGTAAAAAGGAAAGGATTTCCCTGACCGTGAATCGAACACGGGCCGCGGCGGTGAGAGCGCCTAATCCTAACCACTAGACAATCAGGGACTATTCTGTGCATTTTGTAAACTTTGCTAGCAGTCCTTCATAATCAATAAAGACAGGGCGTTAAAAAGTTGATCAAAACAATGGGGAATGTAGAAAGGAAAGGATTTCCCTGACCGGGAATCGAACCTGGGCTGCGGCAGTGAAAGCGACGAATCCTAACCGCTACACAATCAGGGAGTATTCTGGTGCAATTTTGTAAACTTTGCAAGCAGTCCTTCATAATCAATAAAGACAGGGCGTTAAAAAGTTGATCAAAACAATCGGAATGTAGAAAGTAAAGGATTTCCTGAACGGTACTCGAACACCGGCAGCGGCTGTGAAAGCGTCGAATCCTAACCACTAGACAATCAGGGACAGGTGTGTGCATTTTCCAAAAAATTTGCAAGCAGTCATTCATAATCAAAAATACAGGGTGTTAAAAAGTTGATCAAAACAACGGGAACGTAAAAAGGAAAGGATTTCCCTGACCGGGAATCGAACCCGGGCGCAGCGGTGAGAGCGCCGAATCCTAACCACTAGACAATCAGGGAGTATTCTGTGCAATTTTGTAAACTTTGCAAGCAGTCCTTCATAATCAATAAAGAAAGGGCGTTAAAAATTGATCAAAAATGGGAACATAGAAAGGAAAGGATTTCCCTGACCGGGAATCGAACCCGGCCGCAGCTGTGAAAGCGACGAATCCTAACCACTAGAAAATCAGGACTATTCTGTGCACTTTGTAAACTTTGCTAGCAGTCCTTCATAATCAATAAAGACAGGGCGTTAAAAAGTTGATCAAAACAAATCGGAATGTAGAAAGTAAAGGATTTTCCTGACCGGGAATCGAACACCGGCAGCGG
Organism: Poeciliopsis prolifica; assembly: GCF_027474105.1. NCBI lineage: Eukaryota > Metazoa > Chordata > Actinopteri > Cyprinodontiformes > Poeciliidae > Poeciliopsis > Poeciliopsis prolifica. Next base: position 9,502 of record NW_026562629.1, read on the forward strand.
CTGTGAAAGCGTCGAATCCTAACCACTAGACAATCAGGGACAGGTGTGTGCATTTTCCAAAAAATTTGCAAGCAGTCATTCATAATCAATAAAGACAGGGCGTTAAAAAGTTGATCAAAACAATGGGGAATGTAGAAAGAAAAGGATTTCCCTGACAAAGAATCGAACCCGGGCCACTGCGCTGAAAGCGCCAAATCCTAACCGCTAGACAATCTGGGACTATTCTGTGCATTTCTGTAAACTTTGCAAGCAGTCCTTCATAATCAATAAATACAGGGCGTTAAAAAGTTGATCAAAACAATGGGGAATGTAGAAAGGAAAGGATTTCCCCATCCGGGAATCGAACCCCGGCGCAGAGGTGAGAGCGCCGAATCCTAACCACTAGACAATCAGGGACTATTGCATTTCTGTAAACTTTGCAAGCAGTCATTCATAATCAATAAAGACAGGTGTTAAAAGTTGATCAAAACAATGGGGAACGTAAAAAGGAAAGGATTTCCCTGACCGGGAATCGAACCCGGGCGCGCGGTGAGAGCGCCGAATCCTAACCACTAGACAATCAGGGAGTATTCTGTGCATTTTGTAAACTTTGCAAGCAGTCCTTCATAATCAATAAAGAAAGGGCATTAAAAAGTTTATCAAAACAACGGGAAACATAGAAAGGAAAGGATTTCCCTGACCGGGAATCGAACCGGGCCGCAGCGGTGAAAGCGACGAATCCTAACCACTAGACAATCAGGGACTATTCTGTGCATTTATGTAAACTTTGCAAGCAGTCCTTCATAATCAATAAAGACAGGGCGTTAAAAAGTTGATCAAAACAATCGGAATGTAGAAAGTAAAGGATTTTCCTGAACGGTACTCGAACACCGGCCGCGGCTGTGAAAGCGCGAATACTAACCACTAGACAATCAGGGACAGGTGTGTGCACTTTCCAAAAATTTGTAAGCGTCATTCATAATCAATAAATACAGGGTGTTAAAAAGTTGATCAAAACAACGGGGAACGTAAAAGGAAAGGATTTCCCTGACCGGGAATCGAACCCGGGACACGCGGTGAGAGCGCCAAATCCTAACCGCTAGACAATCAGGGACAACTCTGTGCACTTTTGTAAACTTTACAAGCAGTCATTCATAATCAATAAAGACAGGGCGTTAAAAGTTGATCAAAACAATGGGGAATGTAGAAAGAAAAGGATTTCCCTGACCGGGAATCGAACACCGGCCGCGGCGTGAAAGCGTTGAATCCTAACCACTAGGCAATCACGGACAGTGTGCATTTTCCAAAAAATTTCAAGCAGTCATTCATAATCAATAAATACAGGGTGTTAAAAAGTTGATCAAAATGGGGAACATAGAAAGGAAAGCAGTTTCCCTGACTGGGACTCGAACCCGGGCCGTGGCGGTGAAAGCGCAGATCCTAACCACTACAAATCAGGGACTATTCTGTGCATTTTGTAAACTTTGCTAGCAGTCCTTCATAATCATAAAGACAGGGCGTTAAAAAGTTGATTAAAACAATGGGAAACGTAAAAAAGGAAAGGATTTCCCTGAATGGGAATCGAACCCGGGCCGCGGCGGTGAAAGCACCGAATCCTAACACTAGACAATCAGGGACAGCTGTGTCATTTTTTTTGTAAAATTGCAAGCAGTCATTTATAATCAATAATACAGGGCGTTAAAACTTGATTAAAACAATGGGGAACGTAAAAAGGAAAGGATTCCCTGACCGGAATCGAACCCGGGCCACGGCCGTGAGAGCGCCGAATCCTAACCACTAGACAATCAGGGAGTTTCTGTGCAATTTTGTAAACTTTGCAAGCAGTCCTTCATAATCAATAAAGACAGGGCGTTAAAAAGTTGATCAAAACAATGGGGAATGTAGAAAGAAAAGGATTTCCCTGACAAAGAATCGAACCCGGGCCGCGGCGGTGAAAGCGCCGTATCCTAACCACTAGACAATCAGGGACAGGTGTGTGCATTTTCCAAAAAATTTGCAAGCAGTCCTTCATAATCAATAAAGACAGGGCGTTAAAAAGTTGATTAAAACGATGGGGAACATAGAGAGTAAAGGATTTCCCTGACCGGGAATCGAACCCGGGCCGTGGCGGTGAGAGCGCCGAATCCTAACCACTAGACAATCAGGGACTATTCTCTGTATTTCTGTAAACTTTGCAAGCAGTCCTTCATAATCAATAAAGACAGGGCATTAAAAAGTTGATCAAAACAATGGGGAATGTAGAAAGCAAAGGCTTTCCCTATCCGGGAATTGAACCCCGGCCGCAGAGGTGAGAGCGCCGAATCCTAACCACTACACATCAGGGACTTTTCTGTGCACTTTTGTAAAATTTGCAAGCAGTCCTTCATAATCAATAAATACAGGGCGTTAAAAAGTTGATTAAAATAATGGGGAACGTAGAAAGGAAAGGATTTCCCTGACCGGGAATCGAACCCTGGCCGCGGCGGTGAGAGCGCCGAATCCTAACCACTTGACATCAGGGAGTATTCTGTGCATTTTTGTAAACTTTGCAAGCAGTCCTTCATAATAAATAAAGAAAGGGCGTTAAAAAGTTGATCAATACTATGGGGAACATAGAAAGGAAAGTAGTTCTCTGACCAAGAATCGAACCCGGGCTGCGGCGGTGAAAGCGCCAAATCCTAACCGCTAGACAATCAGGGACAGCTGTGTGCATTTTCCAAAAAATTTCAAGCAGTCATTCATAATCAATAAAGACAGGGCGTTAAAAAGTTGATCAAAACAATGGGGAACGTAGAAAGGAAAGGATTTCCCTGACCGGGAATCGAACACAGGCCACGGCAGTGAAAGCGACAAATCCTAACCACTAGACAATCAGGGACTATTCTGTGCATTTCTGTAAACTTTGCAAGCAGTCCTTCATAATCAATAAAGACAGGGCGTTAAAAAGTTGATCAAAACAAATCGGAATGTAGAAAGTAAAGGATTTTCCTGACGGTACTCGAACACGGCCGCGGCTGTGAAAGCGTCGAATCCTAACCACTAGACAATCAGGGATAGGTGTGTGCACTTTCCAAAAAATTTGTAAGCGGTCATTCATAATCAATAAATACAGGGTGTTAAAAAGTTGATCAAAACAATGGGGAACGTAAAAAGGAAAGGATTTCCCTGACCGGGAATCGAACCCGGGCCGCGGCGGTGAGAGCGCCGAATCCTAACCACTAGACAATCAGGGACAACTCTGTGCACATTTGTAAACTTTGCAAGCAGTCATTCATAATCAATAAAGACAGGGCGTTAAAAAGTTGATCAAAACAATGGGGAATGTAGAAAGTAAAGGATTTCCCTGACCGGGAATCGAACACCGGCCGCGGCTGTGAAAGCGTCAAATCCTAACCACTAGACAATCAGGGACAGCTGTGTGCATTTTCCAAAAAATTTCAAGCAGTCATTCATAATCAATAAATACAGGGTTTTAAAAAGTTGATCAAAACAATGGGGAACGTAAAAAGGAAAGGATTTCCCTGACCGGGAATCGGACCCGGGCCGCGGCAGTGAGAGCGCCTAATCCTAAACACTAGTCAATCAGGGAGTATTCTGTGCATTTTTGTAAACTTTGCAAGCAGTCCTTTATAATCAATAAAGAAAGGGCGTTAAAAAGTTGATCAAAACAACGGGAAACATAGAAAGGAAAGGATTTCCCTGACCGGGAATCGAACCCGGGCCGCAGCGGTGAAGCGACGAATCCTAACCACTAGACAATCAGGGATTATTCTGTGCATTTTGTAAACTTTGCAAGCAGTCCTTCATAATCAATAAAGACAGGGCGTTAAAAAGTTGATCAAAACAATGGAATGTAGAAAGTAAAGGATTTTCCTGAACGGTACTCGAACACGGCCGCGGCTGTGAAAGCGCGAATCTAACCACTAGACAATCAGGGACAGGTGTGTGCACTTTCCAAAAAATTTGTAAGCGTCATTCATAATCAATAAATACAGGGTGTTAAAAAGTTGATCAAAACAACGGGGAACGTAAAAAGGAAGGATTTCCCTGACCGGGAATCGAACCCGGGACACGGCGGTGAGCGCCGAATCCTAACCACTAGACAATCAGGGACTCTGTGCACTTTTGTAAACTTTGCAAGCAGTCATTCATAATCAATAAAGACAGGGCGTTAAAAAGTTGATCAAAACATGGGGAATGTAAAAGTAAAGGATTTCCCTGACCGGGAATCGAACACCGGTCGCGGCTGTGAAAGCGTTGAATCATAAGCACTAAACAATCAGAGACAGGTGTGTGCATTTTAAAAAAAAAATGCAAGCAGTCATTCAAAATCAATAAATACAGGGTGTTAAAAAGTTGATCATAACAATGGGGAACATAGAAAGGAAAGCAGTTCCCTGACTGGGACTCGAACCCGGGCCGTGGCGGTGAAAGCGCAGCATCCTAACCACTAGACAATCAGGGACTATTCTGTGCATTTTGTAAACTTTGCTAGCAGTCCTTCATAATCATAAAGACAGGGCGTTAAAAAGTTGATTAAAACAATGGGAAACGTAAAAAGGAAAGGATTTCCCTGAATGGGAATCGAACCCGGCCGCGGCGGTGAAAGCACCGAATCCTAACAACTAGACAATCAGGGACAGCTGTGTCCATTTTTAAAATTGCAAGCAGTCATTTATAATCAATAAATACAGGGCGTTAAACTTGATTAAAACAATGGGGAACGTAAAAAGGAAAGGATTCCCTGACCGGGAATCGAACCCGGGCCACGGCGGTGAGAGCGCCGAATCCTAACCGCTAGACAATCAGGGAGTATTCTGTGCATTTTGTAAACTTTGCAAGCAGTCCTTCATAATCAATAAAGACAGGGCGTTAAAAAGTTGATCAAAACAAATGGAATGTAGAAAGAAAAGGATTTCCCTGACCGGAATCGAACCCAGGACGCGGCGGTGAAAGCGTTGAATCCTAAGCACTATACAATCAGAGACAGGTGTGTGCATTTTTAAAAAAAATTGCAAGCAGTCATTCAAAATCAATAAATACAGGGTGTTAAAAAGTTGATCATAACAATGGGGAACATAGAAAGGAAAGGATTTCCCTGACCGGGAATCGAACACGGGCCGCGGCGGTGAGAGCGCCTAATCCTAACCACTAGACAATCAGGGAGTATTCTCTGTATTTCTGTAAACTTTGCAAGCAGTCCTTCATAATCAATAAAGACAGGGCATTAAAAAGTTGATCAAAACAATGGGGAACGTAGAAAGGAAAGGCTTTCCCTATCCGGGAATTGAACCCCGGCCGCAGAGGTGAGAGCGCCGAATCCTAACCACTTGACAATCAGGGACTTTTCTGTGCATTTCTGTAAACTTTGCAAGCATCCTTCATGATCAATAAATACAGGGCATTAAAAAGTTGATCAAAACAATGGGGAACGTAAAAAGGAACGGATTTCCCTGACCGGGAATCGAACCCTGGCCGCGGCGGTGAGAGCGCCGAATCCTAACCACTAGACATTCAGGGAGTATTCTGTACATTTTTGTAAACTTTGCAAGCAGTCCTTCATAATATAAAGAATGGGCGTTAAAAAGTTGATCAAAACAATGGGAACATAGAAAGGAAAGGATTCCCTGACCGGGAATCGAACCCGGGCCGTGGCGGTGAAAGCGCCGAATCCTAACCACTAGACAATCAGGGACAGCTGTGTGCATTTTCCAAAAATTTCAAGCAGTCATTCATAATCAATAAATACAGGGTTTTAAAAAGTTGATCAAAACAATGGGGAACGTAAAAAGGAAAGGATTTCCCTGACCGGAATCGAACCCGGGCCGCAGGGGTGAAAGCGACGAATCCTAACCACTAGACAATCAGGGAATATTCTGTGCATTTTGTAAACTTTGCAAGCAGTCCTTCATAATCAATAAAGACAGGGCGTTAAAAAGTTGATCAAAACAAATCGGAATGTAGAAAGTAAAGGATTTTCCTGAACGGTAATCGAAGACCGGCCGCGGCTGTGAAAGCGTCGAATACTAACCACTAGACAATCAGGGATAGTGTGTGCACTTTCCAAAAATTTGTAAGCGGTCATTCATAATCAATAAATACAGGGTGTTAAAAAGTTGATCAAAACAACGGGGAACGTAAAAAGGAAAGGATTTCCTGACCGGGAATCGAACCCGGGCCGCGGCGGTGAGCGCCGAATCCTAACCACTAGACAATCAGGGACAACTCTGTGCACTTTTGTAAACTTTGCAAGCAGTCATTCATAATCAATAAAGACAGGGCGTTAAAAAGTTGATCAAAACAATGGGGAATGTAGAAAGTAAAGGATTTCCCTGACCGGGAATCGAACACCGGCCGCGGCTGTGAAAGCGTCGAATCCTAACCACTAGACAATCAGGGACAGCTGTGTGCATTTTCCAAAAAATTTCAAGCAGTCATTCATATCAATAAATACAGGGTGTTAAAAAGTTGATCAAAACAATGGGGAACGTAAAAGGAAAGGATTTCCCTGACCGGGAATCGAACCCGGGCCGCGACGGTGAGAGCGCCGAATCCTAACCACTAGACAATCAGGGAGTATTCTGTGCATTTTTAAACTTTGCAAGCAGTCCTTCATAATCAATAAAGAAAGGGCATTAAAAAGTTGATCAAAACAATGGGGAACATAGAAAGGAAAGGATTTCCCTGACCGGGAATCGAACCCGGGCCGCGGCGGTGAAAGCGACGAATCCTAACCGCTAGACAATCAGGGAGTATTAGGTGCAATTTTGTAAACTTTGCAAGCAGTCCTTCATAATCAATAAAGACAGGGCGTTAAAAAGTTGATCAAAACAAATCGGAATAGAAAGTAAAGGATTTCCTGACGGTACTCGAACACCGGCCGCGGCTGTGAAAGCGTCGAATACTAACCACTAGACAATCAGGGACAGGTGTGTGCACTTTCCAAAAAATTTGTAAGCGGTCATTCATAATCAATAAATACAGGGTGTTAAAAAGTTGATCAAAACAATGGGGAACGTAAAAAGGAAAGGATTTCCCTGACCGGGAATCGAACCCGGGCCGCGGAGGTGAGAACACCGAATCCTAACCACTAGACAATCAGGGACTATTCTCTGTATTTCTGTAAACTTTGCAAGCAGTCCTTCATAATCAATAAAGACAGGGTATTAAAAAGTTGATCAAAACAATGGGGAACGTAGAAAGGAAAGGATTTACCCGACCGGGAATCGAACCTGGGCCGCGGCGGTGAAAGCGACGAATCCTAACCACTAGACAATCAGGGAGTATTCTGTGCATTTTTGTAAACTTTGCAAGCAGTCCTTCATAATCAATAAAGAAAGGGCGTTAAAAAGTTGATTAAAACAATGGGGAACATAGAAAGGAAAGGATTTCCCTGACCGGGAATCGAACCCGGGCCGCGGCGGTGAAAGCGCCGAATCCTAACCACTAGACAATCAGGGACTATTCTGTGCATTTTGTAAACTTTGCTAGCAGTCCTTCATAATCAATAAAGACAGGGCGTTAAAAAGTTGATTAAAACAATGGGGAATGTAGAAAGTAAAGGATTTCCCTGACCGGGAATCGAACACCGGCCGCGGCTGTGAAAGCGTCAAATCCTAACCACTAGACAATCAGGGACAGGTGTGTGCATTTTTAAAAAACTTTGCAAGCAGTCATTCATAATCAATAAATACAGGGCGTTAAAAAGTTGATCAAACAATGGGGAATGTAAAAAGGAAAGGATTTCCCTGACCGGGAATTGAACACGGGCCGCTGCGGTGAGAACGCCGAATCAGACAATCAGGCACTATTCTGTGCATTTCTGTAAACTTTGCAAGCAGTCCTCCATAATCAATAAATACAGGGCGTTAAAAAGTTGATCAAAACAATGGGAAACATAGAAAGGAAAGGATTTCCCTGACCGTGAATCGAACCCGGGCCGCAACGGTGAAAGCGACAAATCCTAACCACTAGACAATCAGGGAATATTATGTGCACTTTGTAAACTTTGCTAGCAGTCCTTCATAATCAATAAAGACAGGGCGTTAAAAAGTTGATCAAAACAAATCGGAATGTAGAAAGTAAAGGATTTTCCTGAACGGTAATCGAACACCGGCCGCAGCTGTGAGAGCGCCGTATCCTAACCACTAGACAATCATGGACAACAGTGAATTTATGCAAACTTTGCAAGCAGTCCTTTATAATCAATCAAGACAGGACGCTAAAAAGTTGATCAAAACAATGGGGAACATAAAATGCAAAGGATTTCCCTGACCGGGAATCGAACCCCGTTCGCGGCGGTTAGAGCGCCGAATCCTAACCACTAGACAATCAGGGACGATTCTGTGCACTTTTGAAAACTTTGCAAGCAGTCATTCATAATCAATAAATACAGGGCGTTAAAACTTGATTAAAACAATGGGGAACGTAAAAAGGAAGGATTTCCCTGACCGGGAATCGAACCCGGCCGCGGCGGTGAAAGCGAATCCTAACCACTAGACAATCAGGGACAGCTGTGTCCATTTTTAAAAAAATTGCAAGCAGTCCTTCATAATCAATAAAGACAGGGCATTAAAAAGTTGATCAAAACAATGGGGAACGTAGAAAGGAAAGGATTTACCCGACCGGGAATCGAACCTGGGCCGCGGCGGTGAAAGCGACGAATCCTAACCGCTACACAATCAGGGACAACTGTGTGCATTTATGCAAACATTGCAAGCAGTCCTTCATAATCAATAAAGAAAGGGCGTTAAAAAGTTGATCAAAACAATGGGGAACATAGAAAGGAAAGGATTTCCCTGACCGGGAATCGAACCCGGGCCGCGGCGGTGAAAGCGCCGAATCCTAACCACTAGACAATCAGGGACAGCTGTGTGCATTTTTAAAAAAAATTGCAAGCAGTCATTCAAAATCAATAAATACAGGGCGTTAAAACTTGATTAAACAATGGGGAACGTAGAAAGGAAAGGATTTCCCTGACCGGGAATCGAACCTGGGCCGCGGCAGTGAAAGCGACGAATCCTAACCACTAGACAATCAGGGAATATTATGTGCACTTTGTAAACTTTGCTAGCAGTCCTTCATAATCAATAAAGACAGGGCGTTAAAAAGTTGATCAAAACAAATCGGAATGTAGAAAGTAAAGGATTTTCCTGAACGGTAATCGAAGACCGGCCGCGGCTGTGAAAGCGTCGAATACTAACCACTAGACAATCAGGGACAGGTGTGTGCATTTTCCAAAAAATTTGCAAGCAGTCATTCATAATCAATAAATACAGGGCGTTAAAAAGTTGATCAAAACAATGGGGAATGTAGAAAGGAAAGGATTTCCCTGACCGGGAATCGAACACGGTCCGTGGTGGTGAAAGCGTTGAATCCTAATCGCTATACAATCAGAGACAGGTGTGTGCATTTTTAAAAAAAATTGCAAGCAGTCATTCATAATCAATAAAGACAGGGCATTAAAAAGTTGATCAAAACAATGGGGAACGTAGAAAGGAAAGGATTTCCCTGACCGGGAATCGAACCCAAGCTACAGCGGTGAAAGCGCCGTATCTTAACCACTAGACAATCATGGACAACTGTGTGCATTTATGCAAACTCTGCAAGCAGTCCTTTATAATCAATCAAGACAGGACGATAAAAAGTTGATCAAAACAATGGGGAACATAAAATGCAAAGGATTAAAGTACCAAATCCTAACCGCTAGACAATCGGTAATTTCCTCATCCTAAGTCATCATAAACATACAATACAGAAAACCAGGTCGCTTACATGTGCTGTTAAAGGCTTACTAAAAAAATAAATAAATAATAAGATGGTACCGCCATTGATGTCTACTAAAAGAAAAGAAAATTAACTCACAATTAACTATTCATAAATGTACAAGAGCTTGTTTTCATCCAGTAATTACCTCTGATTAAAAAAGCAGTTTTATAATCAGATTTTCAAAAAAATCATTTATTTCTTTATTTCTTTTTTTAAACTTGTTTTGAGAAAGTTATTTTTGGCAGTAGCCTTTTTTTTCTTTTTTAACTCGAGAACTGTTAGTATTTTGTTATTGTAAGATGATTAAAGCAATCCAATTGAATGTGTCCACTGAGTTAATTCAGACGGCCCACATCTGGTTTGGAGAGATGTGTGAGGAAAGAGAGAATGAAATTGGTGGCTGAATCTGCTTGCTCAGCCCTCTCTTGGGATTACCAGGCGCATGGGCTGCAGTCAGCAAGGTCTGCTCACCCTGAGGGCAGTGATGAGACCTGACAGTGATCTGACCAACAATATCTTTCCACAGAGCAGCACGGCAGGGCACACGGCTCTACACACGGTGATGGGATTGTACACGCTTAAAATCACAAATACGTTTGGTAACAATTACTCCCACACCCAGGGCCAGTGGTTTGAACATTATGGCACTAATGTGATTGGTACACAACATGCTTCAGGCAAGGAACTCTGGTCCTGAATAGCAGACATTTATGTGGTCTAGTGGCTCCTTTTATTCCTTGAAGTTTTATGGCATTGTTTTTTTTTTTTTTGTTATTTTTGTAAAACATAACATTTTATTTACCAAATTAACTTGGAGTTGAACGTAGAATGTCCACATAGGTTACCTTTGTTTGAGCTTCTTTTTTAAATGACGCTAAAAGTTGGACGAAGTCCCCACCGTCTGTGAAAGCAAAGTGGTGCTGATTTCACATGTTGCCAAATCTTATGATTTGTTTCGAGGAATTCTATTACAGACGATTAGACAGTTATCTTCTCCCCTCAGTGAAAAAGACTGCGCATGTCTTGGAGCATTGCGTGCGAGTGAAAAGGAGACGCGATGGATGACAATAAACGCACGTAATCAGTAAGTCACATTATTGCTTGAATTTTACAGAGTCACGTTAAGTCCCTGAACCTCACATTTTACTGAAAAAAAAAGCTGTGCAACTTGGATGTAAGGAGTAACGCGACAGTTTTGTGGAAATGCAGTCAAGTAGAAAGTACAGATACTTAATGTCAAATGTAGTGCAGTAAAATTCAAAAGTATCCATGATTAAAGTAAAGTACAAATACATAAAAATTTACTTAAGTATAACTAATTGCATCTTAGCAATATTTATTTTACATTCCTAAAGGTTCTCAGTCCATATTTCAGATAAATTGGTATAAGTAAAATTTTGATTTATATAAATTCCTATTTTTTATCTAATCCTATTGTGTCTCTGTTCTAGCCCTGACCGACATAACAAGATGTGAACCATGACTGAACGAAATAGATCCTGAAGACAGGTGGCTGAAACTGAAATAATAAATAAGAAAAGAATCTGCATAGAATGTGATTTCACCACAAATTTTAGGATCAGTGCTACAAGCAGAAATTGTAATCATCAGTTTCCAGTATTCTCAAAAAGGACTTGACTCTCATGTTTAGGTTTTGTGATGGAAAAGATTACAATTAGGTCACATCTGCTAGTCATGTCATATGAAATGATTGTGAACGCTCACCAAAAGAACTATTTGGGTTACATGATCGAGGTTGGAAGGTTGTTTCCCACAGCTGCATGGAACCAGACATTCTTTTCCCTTGTTTTTAATTTTTTATCATTGTATAAAACTTGCATGTTGTCTCTGCCTAGCAGAGCTTGAATCCAGACTGGCTTGATTATTGATTTTTTTTATTTCATTCATGAATTGTGCACAATTTATGAATAAAACCGATTGAGTGATCTTACATGAAGAGCGCTTGGAAATAGTGTTTTCCCACAAAAATCCCAGTCTGAAAACCAAACAGCTGTGACTTTAGGGAAGCGTATATCATCCCATAAAGCTCTCAATATGGCCAATGCAAAGCTGTTCACTCTATTTGTAAATTAAGGTTTACTCTTTACAGAGTTTGGAGACTTTTGTTTTGAGGTGGAGATGCGTTCTCTGTAATTATCTGCACAGCTCAAGAATTGTGAATCCTTGAGCGAACAGCATGATCAGAAGTGATGTCTGGTTAGACGGGGAATATGTATATATTTTTCAAGCTAATCCAAAGACCACAGCATCTTGATTTCAGGGTCACCTTATGTTTTTTTTTTCTCTTTATTTTATTTAATAATGATAACTTATTTTCCACAGATTCCTTCATTCAAAACAGTCTAACTCTGCCAATCCATATCCAGCACACACAGGGTTTGGGATTCTGCCAACTGGTTTGGAATGATCTTGACTCATACATATATGAATAAAATTACTGCTATTTATTTAAAGAAGACCGTCTTTGCAGATATAACCATATAATAAGCTACTGTATTTCTCTCAGATGTATTTGTAAGAGGTTGTTGTAATAAAAACATAAAATGAATTATTGATGAAGTAACTAAAACAGCAAATATGAAGTCTTTTTCCTATAACTTCTATTTGCCACTTCCTGGCTGCTGCAGCAACTCAGTAAAGCTGGGTGTGGAGCATATTATAGATTCTTTGGGTTAAATTACTTCCTCTGCAGTTCTGGGACAACTTGATCAAAACTCTTGAATGTTCTAAAGTAAACACCTTTTTAACGCACACACACACAGAGCACTGTGATAATGCTTCTGGCATCACTTGGCATTAATCACATTCTAGGCTGAATGGATAGATTATGAAAACACACTCTCTCACATACATTGAGACAGATTCAATTGATTGATGAAACCCACGAAGGCTAGAACGCTTTCAAACATCACGATAGGGAGGAGTGCAGGGGCTCTGCATGCTACAGAAAGGGCAAGTGAGACAAATGTTATCCAAGAGTGATTTAAACACAGACACATTTATATTTCAGGTTTAGGACTTGGTACTTACTTCCATAGACTTCAGTAACTTAATGTGTGCCTACCGCGACCATTTAAACAACTATATTGCCAGGATGTTTCTACCTTTAATCTCAGCCTAAACTTAATTCATACATCTAGTCCAGAGGAATTAAACTGATGTTAATTTTTTCATATAAAAAATCTCAATGTTCTTAATGAATTGATAAAACCCATTTAGGTTTTATACATATCAATAAATACCTGTTTCAGCATTCAATACGTGCTTTTTCAAATAACAAAATTTCTTTTGTGTGGAAAGGAGAGAGGAGGTGGCCGAGTGGTTAAAGTAATGGACTACTGATCTATTATGCTACGCACGCATGGTTTCAGATCCCATCCTTGTTGTAAATGTTACATTGGGATATAGCATGTTCTCAAATTGACATATCCTTTGTTCTCTGCACAAGGCGTCTTCTTTGGTTAGTTTAAAGAAGATGATTCAGGATGTTCATTTTCATCAAGGCAGCATTGATTGTTCTTTTAATTCTCTCAAGAACGTTATCATGACAAGAAAAGAGCAATTCAACCAAATTCCATGAAATACATTTGGCAACTGGCTCATGAGTATAGACTCTTGACTTGAATACTTCACGAGATGCTGAATCTTCATTGATGGGACACAAAACGGAGAGAGAAGTGTAGAGAAGGCTGCTTGGACAATGTCGGCACTGATTCTGCGACTTCTCGAGTGCAAAGCAAGCGCTCTTCTACTTGAATCTGCACATGGTTACATAATAAAGGATCAGAAGATCTAAGGATTTTCACATGGTTTCATTCAAGGGAACGTTATAAACCCGAGTCCCATTCTCCAGGACATTATGGTACTGACAATATACTCAATCTTAAGAGAAAAGACGAAGTCACAGAGAAAGACACCCTGGAGAATGCGGGCATCGATCCCGCTACCTCTCACATGCTAAGCGAGCGCTCTACCACTTGAGCTAATTCCCCACATGTTCACATAGAAAAGTGCCAGGAAACTCAGGATTTTAACAAGGGTTTGTTCCAACGTCATCTAAGGACTTATGTGCAAAGCTCAATCATCTCCCCAACACTTTGTGTGGAAATGAAGGACGAGGTGGCCGAGTGGTTAAGGCGATGGACTGCTAATCCATTGTGCTGAGCACGCATGGGTTCAAATCCCATCCTCGTCGTGTATGATGATACATCGCGAAGCAATTTTTTCTCGGTACGAGGTGTCTTCTTTGGATAGTTCAAAGATCATTCAAATTGTTCACTTTACATCAAGGGAGCATTGATTGTACTTTTAATTCTCTCGAGACCTGTTATCATGACAAGAAAAGAGCAATTATACCAAATCCCATAACATCGGATTTGGAAACTGGCTCATGAGTATAGACTCTTGAGGCATACTCGAATACTTCACCAGAGACTGAATCTTCATGGATGGGACACATAAAAGACAGAGAAGTATAGAGGTGTCCGCTTAGAGAATGTGGGCATCATTCCTGCTGCTTCTCGCATGCAAAGTTAGTGCATTAGCTCTTGAATACCCACACGCTTACAAGAAAAGGGATCAGAAGATCTCCGGATCTGCAGACAGTTTCATTCAAGAGACCATGAAAAGAGATTGTTGTCAGCAATTATCCAATTCTACAAGATATTGTGGTACTTGACACGAAACTCGAACTCGACTTAGCAGCAAAGATAATGACATTCTGGAGAATGTGGGCATCGATCCCACTACCTCTCACATGCAAAGCGAGCGCTCTACCACTTGAGCTAATTCCCCGTATGCAAATGAGAAAAAGGATCAGAAAATCTCCGGACTGTCAGTAGGTTTCATCCAAGTGAACTTGGGAGATCATATGGGCTCTAATTGACCTATGCTTAGATTTGTGTGTTTGGGGTCTTCTTTGGATAGTTCAAAGAAGATCACTCAGAATGTTTACTTTTCATCAAGGTGATATTGCCTTTTCTTTTAATTCTCTCGAGAACTGCTATATTGAGTAGAAAAGAGCAATTCAACCAAATTTAAAAAAATACATTTTGGCAACTGGGTCATGAGTATGAACTCTTGACTTGAATACTTCACGAGATGCTGAATCTTCATTGATGGGACACAAAACAGAGAGAGAAGTGTAGAGAAGGCTGCTTGGACAATGCGGGCACTGATTCTGCGACTTCTTGAGTGCAAAGCAAGCGCTCTTCTACTTGAATGTGCACATGGTTACATGAGAAAGGATCAGAAGATCTACGGATTTTCACATGGTTTCATTCAAGGGAACGTTGTAAACCTGTGTCCCATTCTCCAGGACATTATGGTACTGACAATATACTCAATCTTAAGAGAAAAGACGAAGTCACAGAGAAAGACACCCTGGAGAATGCGGGCATCGATCCCGGCTACCTCTCACATGCTAAGCGAGCGCTCTACCACTTGAGCTAATTCCCCACATGTTCACATAGAAAAGTGCCAGGAAACTCAGGATTTTAACAAGGGTTTGTTCCAACGTCATCTAAGGACTTATGTGCAAAGCTCAATCATCTCTCCAACACTTTGTGTGGAAATGAAGGACGAGGTGGCCGAGTGGTTAAGGCGATGGACTGCTAATCCATTGTGCTGAGCACGCATGGGTTCAAATCCCATCCTCGTCGTGTATGATGATACATCGCGAAGCAATTTTTTCTCGGTACGAGGTGTCTTCTTTGGATAGTTCAAAGATCATTCAGATTGTTCACTTTACATCAAGGGAGTATTGATTGTACTTTTAATTCTCTCGAGACCTGTTATCATGACAAGAAAAGAGCAATTATACCAAATCCCATAACATCGGATTTGGAAACTGGCTCATGAGTATAGACTCTTGAGGCATACTCGAATACTTCACCAGAGACTGAATCTTCATGGATGGGACACATAAAAGACAGAGAAGTATAGAGGTGTCCGCTTAGAGAATGTGGGCATCATTCCTGCTGCTTCTCGCATGCAAAGTTAGTGCATTAGCTCTTGAATACCCACACGCTTACAAGAAAAGGGATCAGAAGATCTCCGGATCTGCAGACAGTTTCATTCAAGAGACCATGAAAAGAGATTGTTGTCAGCAATTATCCAATTCTACAAGATATTGTGGTACTTGACACGAAACTCGAACTCGACTTAGCAGCAAAGATAATGACATTCTGGAGAATGTGGGCATCGATCCCACTACCTCTCACATGCAAAGCGAGCGCTCTACCACTTGAGCTAATTCCCCGTATGCAAATGAGAAAAAGGATCAGAAAATCTCCGGACTGTCAGTAGGTTTCATCCAAGTGAACTTGGGAGATCATATGGGCTCTAATTGACCTATGCTTAGATTTGTGTGTTTGGGGTCTTCTTTGGATAGTTCAAAGAAGATCACTCAGAATGTTTACTTTTCATCAAGGTGATATTGCCTTTTCTTTTAATTCTCTCGAGAACTGCTATATTGAGTAGAAAAGAGCAATTCAACCAAATTCCACTAAATCCATTTTGGCAACTGTGTCATGAGTATGAACTCTTGACTTGAATACTTCAAGAGATGCTGAATCTTCATTGATGGGACACAAAACAGAGAGAGAAGTGTAGAGAAGGATGCTTGGACAATGCGGGCACTGATTCTGCGACTTCTCGAGTGCAAAGCAAGCGCTCTTCTACTTGAATCTGCACATGGTTACATGAGAAAGGATCAGAAGATCTAAGGATTTTCACATGGTTTCATTCAAGGGAACGTTGTAAACCCGTGTCCCATTCTCCAGGACATTGTGGTACTGACAATATACTCGATCTTAAGAGAAAAGACGAAGTCGCCCAGAAAGACATCCTGGAGAATGCGGGCATCGATCCCGCTACCTCTCACATGCTAAGCGAGCGCTCTACCACTTGAGCTAATTCCCCACACTTTCACATAGAAAAGTGCCAGGAAACTCAGGATTTTAACAAGGGTTTGTTCCAACGTCATCTAAGGACTTATGTGCAAAGCTCGATCATCTCCCCAACACTTTGCGTGGAAATGAAGGACGAGGTGGCCGAGTGGTTAAGGCGATGGACTGCTAATCCATTGTGCTGAGCACGCATGGGTTCAAATCCCATCCTCGTCGTGTACGATACATCGGGAAGCAATATGTTCTCGGTACAAGGTGTCTTCTTTGGATAGTTCAAAGATTGTTCACTTTACATCAAGGGAGTATTGATTGTACTTTTAATTCTCTCGAGACCTGTTATCATGACAAGAAAAGAGCAATTATACCAAATCCCATAACATCGGATTTGGAAACTGGCTCATGAGTATAGACTCTTGAGGCATACTCGAATACTTCACCAGAGACTGAATCTTCATGGATGGGACACATAAAAGACAGAGAAGTATAGAGGTGTCCGCTTAGAGAATGTGGGCATCATTCCTGCTGCTTCTCGCATGCAAAGTTAGTGCATTAGCTCTTGAATACCCACACGCTTACAAGAAAAGGGATCAGAAGATCTCCGGATCTGCAGACAGTTTCATTCAAGAGACCATGAAAAGAGATTGTTGTCAGCAATTATCCAATTCTACAAGATATTGTGGTACTTGACACGAAACTCGAACTCGACTTAGCAGCAAAGATAATGACATTCTGGAGAATGTGGGCATCGATCCCACTACCTCTCACATGCAAAGCGAGCGCTCTACCACTTGAGCTAATTCCCCGTATGCAAATGAGAAAAAGGATCAGAAAATCTCCGGACTGTCAGTAGGTTTCATCCAAGTGAACTTGGGAAGTCATATGGGCTCTAATTGACCTATGCTTAGATTTGTGTGTTTGGGGTCTTCTTTGGATAGTTCAAAGAAGATCACTCAGAATGTTTACTTTTCATCAAGGTGATATTGCCTTTTCTTTTAATTCTCTCGAGAACTGCTATATTGAGTAGAAAAGAGCAATTCAACCAAATTCCACTAAATCCATTTTGGCAACTGGGTCATGAGTATGAACTCTTGACTTGAATACTTCACGAGATGCTGAATCTTCATTGATGGGACACAAAACAGAGAGAGAAGTGTAGAGAAGGATGCTTGGACAATGCGGGCACTGATTCTGCGACTTCTCGAGTGCAAAGCAAGCGCTCTTCTACTTGAATGTGCACATGGTTACATGAGAAAGGATCAGAAGATCTACGGATTTTCACATGGTTTCATTCAAGGGAACGTTGTAAACCCGTGTCCCATTCTCCAGGACATTATGGTACTGACAATATACTCAATCTTAAGAGAAAAGACAAAGTCGCCCAGAAAGACTTCCTGGAGAATGCGGGCATCGATCCCGCTACCTCTCACATGCTAAGCGAGCGCTCTACCACTTGAGCTAATTCCCCACACTTTCACATATAAAAGTGCCAGGAAACTCAGGATTTTAACAAGGGTTTGTTCCAACGTCATCTAAGGACTTATGTGCAAAGCTCGATCATCTCCCCAACACTTTGCGTGGAAATGAAGGACGAGGTGGCCGAGTGGTTAAGGCGATGGACTGCTAATCCATTGTGCTGAGCACGCATGGGTTCAAATCCCATCCTCGTCGTGTACGATACATCGGGAAGCAATATGTTCTCGGTACAAGGTGTCTTCTTTGGATAGTTCAAAGATTGTTCACTTTACATCAAGGGAGCATTGATTGCACTTTTAATTCTCTCGAGACCTGTTATCATGACAAGAAAAGAGCAATTATACCAAATCCCATAACATCGGATTTGGAAACTGGCTCATGAGTATAGACTCTTGACTTGAATACTTCACGAGATGCTGAATCTTCATTGATGGGACACAAAACAGAGAAGTGTAGAGAAGGCTGCTTGGACACTGCGGGCACTGATTCTGCGACTTCTCGAGTGCAAAGCAAGCGCTCTTCTACTTGAATGTGCACATGGTTACATGATAAAGGATCAGAAGATCTACGGATTTTCACATGGTTTCATTCAAGGGAACGTTGTAAACCCGTGTCCCATTCTCCAGGACATTATGGTACTGACAATATACTCAATCTTAAGAGAAAAGACGAAGTCACAGAGAAAGACACCCTGGAGAATGCGGGCATCGATCCCGCTACCTCTCACATGCTAAGCGAGCGCTCTACCACTTGAGCTAATTCCCCACACGTTCACATAGAAAAGTGCCAGGAAACTCAGGATTTTAACAAGGGTTTGTTCCAACGTCATCTAAGGACTTATGTGCAAAGCTCAATCATCTCCCCAACACTTTGTGTGGAAATGAAGGACGAGGTGGCCGAGTGGTTAAGGCGATGGACTGCTAATCCATTGTGCTGAGCACGCATGGGTTCAAATCCCATCCTCGTCGTGTATGATGATACATCGCGAAGCAATTTTTTCTCGGTACGAGGTGTCTTCTTTGGATAGTTCAAAGATCATTCAGATTGTTCACTTTACATCAAGGGAGTATTGATTGTACTTTTAATTCTCTCGAGACCTGTTATCATGACAAGAAAAGAGCAATTATACCAAATCCCATAACATCGGATTTGGAAACTGGCTCATGAGTATAGACTCTTGAGGCATACTCGAATACTTCACCAGAGACTGAATCTTCATGGATGGGACACATAAAAGACAGAGAAGTATAGAGGTGTCCGCTTAGAGAATGTGGGCATCATTCCTGCTGCTTCTCGCATGCAAAGTTAGTGCATTAGCTCTTGAATACCCACACGCTTACAAGAAAAGGGATCAGAAGATCTCCGGATCTGCAGACAGTTTCATTCAAGAGACCATGAAAAGAGATTGTTGTCAGCAATTATCCAATTCTACAAGATATTGTGGTACTTGACACGAAACTCGAACTCGACTTAGCAGCAAAGATAATGACATTCTGGAGAATGTGGGCATCGATCCCACTACCTCTCACATGCAAAGCGAGCGCTCTACCACTTGAGCTAATTCCCCGTATGCAAATGAGAAAAAGGATCAGAAAATCTCCGGACTGTCAGTAGGTTTCATCCAAGTGAACTTGGGAGATCATATGGGCTCTAATTGACCTATGCTTAGATTTGTGTGTTTGGGGTCTTCTTTGGATAGTTCAAAGAAGATCACTCAGAATGTTTACTTTTCATCAAGGTGATATTGCCTTTTCTTTTAATTCTCTCGAGAACTGCTATATTGAGTAGAAAAGAGCAATTCAACCAAATTCCACTAAATCCATTTTGGCAACTGGGTCATGAGTATGAACTCTTGACTTGAATACTTCACGAGATGCTGAATCTTCATTGATGGGACACAAAACAGAGAGAGAAGTGTAGAGAAGGCTGCTTGGACAATGCGGGCACTGATTCTGCGACTTCTCGAGTGCAAAGCAAGCGCTCTTCTACTTGAATCTGCACATGGTTACATGAGAAAGGATCAGAAGATCTAAGGATTTTCACATGGTTTCATTCAAGGGAACGTTGTAAACCCGTGTCCCATTCTCCAGGACATTGTGGTACTGACAATATACTCGATCTTAAGAGAAAAGACGATGTCTCCCAGAAAGACATCCTGGAGAATGCAGGCATCGATCCCGCTACCTCTCACATGCTAAGCGAGCGCTCTACCACTTGAGCTAATTCCCCACACTTTCACATAGAAAAGTGCCAGGACACTCAGGATTTTAACAAGGGTTTGTTCCAACGTCATCTAAGGACTTATGTGCAAAGCTCGATCATCTCCCCAACACTTTGCGTGGAAATGAAGGACGAGGTGGCCGAGTGGTTAAGGCGATGGACTGCTAATCCATTGTGCTGAGCACGCATGGGTTCAAATCCCATCCTCGTCGTGTACGATACATCGGGAAGCAATATGTTCTCGGTACAAGGTGTCTTCTTTGGATAGTTCAAAGATCATTCAGATTGTTCACTTTACATCAAGGGAGTATTGATTGTACTTTTAATTCTCTCGAGACCTGTTATCATGACAAGAAAAGCAATTATACCAAATCCCATAACATCGGATTTGGAAACTGGCTCATGAGTATAGACTCTTGACTTGAATACTTCACGAGATGCTGAATCTTCATTGATGGGACACAAAACAGAGAGAGAAGTGTAGAGAAGGCTGCTTGGACAATGCGGGCACTGATTCTGCGACTTCTCGAGTGCAAAGCAAGCGCTCTTCTACTTGAATGTGCACATGGTTACATGATAAAGGATCAGAAGATCTACGGATTTTCACATGGTTTCATTCAAGGGAACGTTGTAAACCCGTGTCCCATTCTCCAGGACATTATGGTACTGACAATATACTCAATCTTAAGAGAAAAGACGAAGTCACAGAGAAAGACACCCTGGAGAATGCGGGCATCGATCCCGCTACCTCTCACATGCTAAGCGAGCGCTCTACCACTTGAGCTAATTCCCCACACGTTCACATAGAAAAGTGCCAGGAAACTCAGGATTTTAACAAGGGTTTGTTCCAACGTCATCTAAGGACTTATGTGCAAAGCTCAATCATCTCCCCAACACTTTGTGTGGAAATGAAGGACGAGGTGGCCGAGTGGTTAAGGCGATGGACTGCTAATCCATTGTGCTGAGCACGCATGGGTTCAAATCCCATCCTCGTCGTGTATGATGATACATCGCGAAGCAATTTTTTCTCGGTACGAGGTGTCTTCTTTGGATAGTTCAAAGATCATTCAGATTGTTCACTTTACATCAAGGGAGTATTGATTGTACTTTTAATTCTCTCGAGACCTGTTATCATGACAAGAAAAGAGCAATTATACCAAATCCCATAACATCGGATTTGGAAACTGGCTCATGAGTATAGACTCTTGAGGCATACTCGAATACTTCACCAGAGACTGAATCTTCATGGATGGGACACATAAAAGACAGAGAAGTATAGAGGTGTCCGCTTAGAGAATGTGGGCATCATTCCTGCTGCTTCTCGCATGCAAAGTTAGTGCATTAGCTCTTGAATACCCACACGCTTACAAGAAAAGGGATCAGAAGATCTCCGGATCTGCAGACAGTTTCATTCAAGAGACCATGAAAAGAGATTGTTGTCAGCAATTATCCAATTCTACAAGATATTGTGGTACTTGACACGAAACTCGAACTCGACTTAGCAGCAAAGATAATGACATTCTGGAGAATGTGGGCATCGATCCCACTACCTCTCACATGCAAAGCGAGCGCTCTACCACTTGAGCTAATTCCCCGTATGCAAATGAGAAAAAGGATCAGAAAATCTCCGGACTGTCAGTAGGTTTCATCCAAGTGAACTTGGGAGATCATATGGGCTCTAATTGACCTATGCTTAGATTTGTGTGTTTGGGGTCTTCTTTGGATAGTTCAAAGAAGATCACTCAGAATGTTTACTTTTCATCAAGGTGATATTGCCTTTTCTTTTAATTCTCTCGAGAACTGCTATATTGAGTAGAAAAGAGCAATTCAACCAAATTCCACTAAATCCATTTTGGCAACTGGGTCATGAGTATGAACTCTTGACTTGAATACTTCAAGAGATGCTGAATCTTCATTGATGGGACACAAAACAGAGAGAGAAGTGTAGAGAAGGATGCTTGGACAATGCGGGCACTGATTCTGCGACTTCTCGAGTGCAAAGCAAGCGCTCTTCTACTTGAATGTGCACATGGTTACATGATAAAGGATCAGAAGATCTACGGATTTTCACATGGTTTCATTCAAGGGAACGTTGTAAACCCGTGTCCCATTCTCCAGGACATTGAGGTACTGACAATATACTCGATCTTAAGAGAAAAGACGAAGTCACCCAGAAAGACATAGTGGAGAATGCGGGCATCGATCCTGCCACCTCTCCCATGC
Organism: Poeciliopsis prolifica; assembly: GCF_027474105.1. Lineage (NCBI taxonomy): Eukaryota > Metazoa > Chordata > Actinopteri > Cyprinodontiformes > Poeciliidae > Poeciliopsis > Poeciliopsis prolifica. Next base: position 32,094 of record NW_026562629.1, read on the forward strand.
TAAGCGAGCGCTGTACCACTTGAGCTAATTCCCCACACGTTCACATAGAAAAGTGCCAGGAAACTCAGGATTTTAACAAGGGTTTGTTCCAACGTCATCTAAGGACTTATGTGCAAAGCTCAATCATCTCCCCAACACTTTGTGTGGAAATGAAGGACGAGGTGGCCGAGTGGTTAAGGCGATGGACTGCTAATCCATTGTGCTGAGCACGCATGGGTTCAAATCCCATCCTCGTCGTGTATGATGATACATCGCGAAGCAATTTTTTCTCGGTACAAGGTGTCTTCTTTGGATAGTTCAAAGATCATTCAGATTGTTCACTTTACATCAAGGGAGTATTGATTGTACTTTTAATTCTCTCGAGACCTGTTATCATGACAAGAAAAGAGCAATTATACCAAATCCCATAACATCGGATTTGGAAACTGGCTCATGAGTATAGACTCTTGAGGCATACTCGAATACTTCACCAGAGACTGAATCTTCATGGATGGGACACATAAAAGACAGAGAAGTATAGAGGTGTCCGCTTAGAGAATGTGGGCATCATTCCTGCTGCTTCTCGCATGCAAAGTTAGTGCATTAGCTCTTGAATACCCACACGCTTACAAGAAAAGGAATCAGAAGATCTCCGGATCTGCAGACAGTTTCATTCAAGAGACCATGAAAAGAGATTGTTTTCAGCAATTATCCAATTCTAATTGATGGGACACAAAACAGAGAAGTGTAGAGAAGGCTGCTTGGACACTGCGGGCACTGATTCTGCGACTTCTCGAGTGCAAAGCAAGCGCTCTTCTACTTGAATCTGCACATGGTTACATGAGAAAGGATCAGAAGATCTAAGGATTTTCACATGGTTTCATTCAAGGGAACGTTGTAAACCCGTGTCCCATTCTCCAGGACATTGAGGTACTGACAATATACTCGATCTTAAGAGAAAAGACGAAGTCGCCCAGAAAGACATCCTGGAGAATGCGGGCATCGATCCCGCTACCTCTCACATGCTAAGCGAGCGCTCTACCACTTGAGCTAATTCCCCGTATGCAAATGAGAAAAAGAATCAGAAAATCTCTGGACTGTCAGTAGGTTTCATCCAAGTGAACTTGGGAGATCATTTGGGCTCTAATTGACCTATGCTTAGATTTGTGTGTTTGGGGTCTTCTTTGGATAGTTCAAAGAAGATCACTCAGAATGTTTACTTTTCATCAAGGTGATATTGCCTTTTCTTTTAATTCTCTCGAGAACTGCTATATTGAGAAGAAAATGTTGCATGCCTTTGTGTTTTGTGTTTATGATGTAAAGCACTTTGAAATGCCTTGTAGCTGAAATGTGCTATACAAATAAAATTTGATTGATTGACTGATTGAAAAGAGCAAAGCGCGCACTCTACCACTTGATCTAATTCCCTATATGCTTATGAGAAAAAGGATCAGAAGATCTCCGGACGTTCAGTAGTTTCTGTGGTACAGAATTGAAAAGAGCAATGAAAATGTTGTTTGGATGAACGTCCTGCTTGTTAAATATTTTGAGAAAAAATATTTATTGTGTCTGTGTTTGTAAAATCTGATTGTTTATTTTTTCTCTCTTGTCACACCTGAATGGAGATACAGAGCTTACTAGGTAGAGGAAGAAACAACTTCCTAAATCACTGTGTTGGTTGAGGTTCATTTCATTTAGGAGCGTGACTGACAACACTCCTCTCCCTGACCACCATGCTGACCAGATGACATGTTAACCAGGATAGGCATCAAATTGGATTATTAATGCTGATCAAAAAAATCTAACTCCGATCTGCCAACAAACCTCCATCTAAGTTCAGTTGAAACAAACTTTAGTGTGATCTGAAGACATATGAGACTATGAAGCAAACCAGAGACTGCTCCCAAGGTTGAAGGAGACTTTGGAAGGAGAATCAGAAAATCTCTGGATTTTTACTTGGGTCTTCAGTGCAGGGGATTCTGGATAAATACAAAACAAACATGCATACAAAACTCCTTATGCCTCCTTATGCCTAGATGCAGGCTAATTGACCCTGCATCTATTAAACATCTTATTGGCTTATAAGACCTGTGTAGGAAGGAGGCAGCTTTAGGGATTGAGGAGATGATGACTTCAGCTTCATGTGACTTCAACATAAAAAAGCATGACGAAATCATCTTTGACTAGAAATTTATGAAAGCCAGAAATACCAGATAAAATATTGCTAATAATTAATAACAGTGTAAATACACAATGACATGATTGACTGTCATTGTGCATGGCACCACATTTCCACTCATCCTGCTTTAATACCTGGAAAGTCAATTGTGTTGGATATTTCTGTTTCCTCTCCAAATTTCTGAACAGACAGACACAGTTTAGAGTTTTGGTGAAAGAGACTTTCCAGCTAATTTCTTTTTAATTCCATAAGTAATTACAAAATTCTTGAGCAATATTTTTCATGAACTGAAACAAGAAATATTTTGAAAATAACACCTAAAAGTTTTCTTTACTCCCTTAACGATGCATACACTGTTTCCCACAATCCCTTATCATTTCTATTCCATCTCCGTTCTTTTCCCATGTTTTATTTTTGAAGTGATTCTGTATTCTCACCAGCTCACAGCGGTGGCTACTGTTAATCTCAGCATGCATTGCCTCATAATAGATGTGCAGGGCACTCATTAACAAACAACTGCAGTTTATGTGCAGAAGACAACAGACAAAGAATGAAAAAAGAAATCATTCTTTAATCTCTTCTTTTGTTGGTTATTTTTACTGCTGTGTTTTAATTTTTAGACCTCCAGAAAAGCTGAATAAATACAAACTAAACATTTTTAAAAGTATTGTAATTTTTTCAGTGTTTAAAAACAGAATAGGACAGAAAGTTTGTTTCAGTTGGATTGGTGTAAAAGAAATAGAAATGATTTCTCATCATAATTAAATCTCCAGATGAACTTACAAATGAAGTTTGGATATGACATTCAAATAGAGAGTTAAAAACAAACAGCAATGAGAGAACTCTGTGTAATCCAGGAGACTCAAATAAAGCCAATCAGCAAAGAAAGACAAAGGATGTTATCATTTTCAACATCCCATTAAAAATAAGTTAGATTATGTTTTCTAAAGTCAAGTTAGAGTGCTTTTCTAAAGGCCAATCATTCAACATCGGTATCTTTTCTACTGTCGCCTCGGGGCCAAACATATTTGAAGTTGGTCAGAATGAGAAGATTTGATCTGTGCTGTGATGGTTGGGGTTTGCTGTAACGTTCAGCTCTTGCTGTGGGTCAGTCAATTTATTAAGACTAAGCTAAATCCTGGAGAAGACTCACAATGCAGCTTTGGAGCGCTTATTGAGCAGGCATCTTAAACCTACATAACATGCCTGAAGCATCAAGATGCAACAAACACAGCAAAGGTCTGTTGTGAAATTAGAGACTGCTAGAATATGCTAGGATAGTGTTTTGACTATGAAATGAAGAGTTTCAGATTGAGTTGTTGTACTGAAGCTGACAACTTCTTTAAAGCTCCAACCGAACTAAGCGGTAAAAATATGCAGCTGCGTATCAGCCTGTAGATTCTTAATGTATGTTGTTGAAGAAGAGTCAGTACATTGAATTTATATGAAATCCATTTGTTAAGGCTAAAAGTCAGTTCTGCTCCATTATCATGCTACTGCTATGGACTAAGACAGCAAAATGGCATCTCACAGCAGTTTGTAGTTCCTTTTATTGGCCTCTGAGAGATGGGAGCAGCAGGCCGAGAAGGCTTAAAATATTTATTTAGATTCGTTCAATGTTTTTCAAGAAAATCAACTGCTGCTGCGGTCGACACTGCAGAACCACAGTCTTACCAAGTATTTTTGATCTAGTCTAGTCCACTTGAAATAAGACAAAATTCACTTTCAAGTAACTTTTTAGCAAAAGATTAGAGCTCGTTTTAAGTAAAAAAAAATGTATGAAAAAAAAAAAATACTAGTTTCACTAGCAGATTATTTCATTTTTAACAAGACATTTTTCCCATAAGTGAACGAGCTATTTAGGCATTCATTGGTAAGGAAGAGCCAAAATGTTCATGAAGAGGAACGTTTTGTGTGTATGGTTTCGTAATTGCATGTGTGTGTATGATTCTGCAAACACAAAATACAGGATGGGAACAGATGATGGAAACAAAGTGTGAAGGAGCAGTAGACGAGTGGATGGGCAGTAAGGAAATCCAGGCTTGCTTTGGATGAAACGTCTCACAGAGAATATCAGAACACCAAGGTTAGCGTGTAACTCTGCTTGAGTTGCGGGTAAATGCTGCATAAAGACAAGCCTGCAAGCTAAGTACCACCCAAAATAGATCTCAAGGAAAAGCAGTGCCACCTTATTGAGCTCAAAATACAAAGTAACTACTGAAGGGAAATAAATGACAACAAAGGAGGGAGGCACTTTGAGAAACAGCTCTGTGAAAACTTGGAAGACGTTTTAGCTCACATCTGTATCATTAGTTATGAAAACCGGCAGACTTAATCATGCATATGAGGTTGAAAATATATTAACATAGATGAGTTGATATTAGAATATGTAAAAATCTTACATCACTATCACATTTCAATCAAATATCACTCTTTTTATGGCTCCTTAGTATAGCCTGTTCTCTTGATTTAGCCTAGAAAAGTTTTTAAAAATTTGACTTTTTGAACCCGTATGTCTTGTCAAAAGGTAGACAATAAAATGTCTGGTTTAGTTAACCTAATAAATTAATTCTAACAGCATGTTAGAATTTCACATAAATAAATTTATTTTATTTAGATGTTTTTTGTTGGTCTGTCAGTATTAAAAAAATATAAAATTGCAGTGCTGTGATGTTATTAGCCTGATCTGAGTTTAGTTTTTCCTAAAGAGTTTCCAATAGTAAATACTGTGGTATAATGTACACACATTATTTATTTATTGCCATAGCAATAAATAAAAAGAGCAGTGCACTAAATTGATTTTTATTGATCCCTTTTGGATAGATACAAATACAAATAGAGGCAAGAAAGGACTTTTATTTTATCTCCTTTAATGAGCCATGAAACCCCTTAATATATTTACCAAAATATTCAACTAAGATTCAAGATGAAATGTTAATATTAGCCTTTAGAGTTACCATGCATTGTTGTTTGTCCTGTTTGTCTCTGTGTTGCCTTGTGACAGACTGGCGACCTGTCCAGATGGGCGAGAGGCAGGGTGACCCCGCCCGTCTGGATGGATGGATGGATGGATGGATGGATGGATGGATGGATGGATGGATGGATGGATGGATGGATGGATGGATGGATGGATGGATGGATGGATGGATGGATGGATGGATGATGGATGGATGGATGGATGGATGGATGGATGGATGGATGGATGGATGGCATTTATTATGGCACTAGTACTATTTATAATGATAGTTGAGTCTGATTATTTGATATTAGGAACTTTGTTGAGCCAAACATGATTTTCTTCTCTCATTGCTTCAGCAAGAAAGAAGAAAAATAAAATGATTGCCTTTGTGTTTTTATCTTATGCTATGTTTAACATAGAGCGAAGTGTGTGTATATGTATATATAAACAGGGAACGGTACATATGTAGAAGCTCATATTTGTGAAACTGCAACAACAAACTGTTTTCTTAGAATATATATGGAATGGGAAATTTTTTCTACTCAGCCAATCACAGTGCAAGCTGCACAAAGGTGTCATGGATGCCTCAACCAGAAGGTCACAGGACAGAAGACAGAGCAAAGAGGACAAAATCTCATATGCAATGTTTATCATGTTATTTCATGAAAAGATATTAAAAATGTCAAAAATTACAATCTAAAAGAGTGAGATTATATTTGTATATTGTTTTCAACAGTTAGCCTTTACCAATCTGAACCCTAAACTACACTTCAACTTTCCTCTACACTAAAAATTCTGGGATCTTTTGACTTAGTTATAAATGTTATCAAAATTGTTTATATTAAATAAAATACTTCAAACCCATCCACCCATTGTCTATGCTCATTTGTCCTTGGAGAGTTGTGCATGTGGAGGTGACCGAGCGAGAGGCATGGTTTACTCCGGACAGGTCACCAGGCTGTAACAGGGTAAACACTACAAATCAAGTATTACTGTTCTGACAACCGGAGCCATGTAGGAAAACAAAAGGCAGGACTGAAAGATGAAAGAACAAATAAGAAATGCAGTCTTTTTGTGGGGAAAAAACAGACAAACAAAAAAATCTGTAGCATAAATAGGGAGCAATGAACTTGGTCAATAATAATGAAGTTTGACAGTCACAGCCCTGCTCTGAGCTACATGGAACATCCAGAGACTGACAGAGACAAAAAGAGCTGTGCACTATAATGAATGAGGTTTGTCATGCAGAGGCGAAGACACACAGAGACAGGGCAAACGGCTGCTGTGAAAAGCAGCTATTCTTTTCAGGTATCAGACAGTAATTATAGGGGAGTGTCAGCTAATTAGCAAGACCTCTGACTGATGAAGGATGCTCAGCTGTCTCCTGGATGGGACTGGTGCTGCCGACTTGGAATTTGTGTGGCCTCCTGCAGCTGACTCTTTCACCTTGTGTGTGAGGAGTTTGCAGCTCTTTCCTATACTGTGGAGGAGTTTTTGTGAGGTCCCCATTTGGCGGCACAGAAAAGGACCGAGGCTGTTTTAATGTCGACGGCCAGTTCAAGGAAGACATTCTTTTGTGTGAATGTTCCAGGGAGGAACAGAAATAATTCCTTTGTAAAGTGAGGACATTCATCATTGTGCATATGAAAATGTGTCAAGGAAAAGGCTTTTGCTGCAAAACTCTTTCTGAGTTGGTGATGGATAGATGGAAACACCGCTGGGCTTTTCTTCACATTTTTGATGACAAATTTGTCTCTGTTGAGTAGCTTTTGTCTTAACATTAATTTTAACTTCAGAGTGAAACAATCATGTGTAAATGCTGCAAGAAGTAAAAAAATACAAAAAATGTTCAAATAAAATCAGAAAATCGTATTCTTGTGGACATTAGTCATCAGGTCTTGCCACAGATTCTCAACTAGATTTATTTGTGGACGGTTTGGGCATTCCAACACATGAATACACTTTGATCTAAACTTAGCTTCCAGCTCTGGATGTGTATTTAGGGTCATTGTTCTCCATGAACCTCTGACAGCAAGGAGTGTCCTGTATTTAACTCCATCCATCTTCCCATCAACCTTGACCTCATCTCTCCTGGCAGAAGAAAAGCACCGGATCATGCAGTCGGATCATGTAACACACAAGAGTGTGTTCAACGTGTTACTTTTCAAACTAGACCAGAAGTTTAATTTTGGTCTGATCTAACCAAGGCATCTCCTTCCATGTGTTTGCTCAGCCTTCTATATTGTTTCTGGTAAAATACATAATACCAAGAAAAAATGTTTTTTAACCTTCCAAGGAGCCATACGGTACAATAGGCCTTATTTTAAGTGGTGGCATACCAAACAGACCTATGACCTTTGAGTGTTTCTGGGGTTTAAAGTGATATTTTAATATTGAAGTACAGGCTGTGTTCTCAGCAAACAGACAAATCTTTCATCATTTGGGTGTCCAAGATATTTTTGTAGAATATAACTTTATAACTTTAATTGCAACTTGTTCTTGTATCTACATCTGATATTGCCTTCTGTATGCTGGGCAGTGCTGAGTCCGGCTAACCCTAAAGAACTAATCATAATCATTAGTTCTGCCAACGCTAAAGCAATGCACCAAAATGCCACTTAGCAAAGTAGTGATGCTAAAGTGCTAACTTCAACTCAAATTAAAAGACTAGAATCCTCAAGGACCAAATTAAATCTGATTTTGTAATATATATGTTCTATAATGGCTGAATTGATTATATTTATGCTGAATTATCATCATTTTTATGACAGTAATTACATCCTTCATATCATTGATGCCAAGTTTTGCCAGCTTATATTTGGAAATGAGCTAATAAGTCATTTTTTGAGGTTGACGTCACCTTTGACCTTTAGCTCAATTGTACCAGAATCCTGTTCGTGTTCCATCTGCCTGTCTCTAACTATCATTGGGTGATGGGAGGGTTACATCCTGGAATAGTTATCAGTCTATCAAACATTGCAAACCAACATTCAGCTTTATATTCTACAATCTAGAACTCAACGCAGAACTACTGGAACCAACATTTAGTTTTATCAGAATAAGAATCCAAAGAAACCCCTAATAGTTTATGTGGAGTAGTCATTCTTATTCTTATTAAATATGGGGAACCAATATGTAGTTTTATACTTTTACCCAGAACAACTGAAAATCCCTTCTACTTTAAAAGTTAAACTAATTATTCTTATTAAATGTGGGGAACCAATATGTGCTTTTATCTTTTTTTTTTTTTTTTTTTTTTTTGGTTTGTTGTTTGTTTTTTTGTATTTCTTTCTAATTCATGTAAAGCACTGTGAACTGCCTTGTTGCTGAAATGTGCTTTACAGAAATAAATGACTTTACCTTCTTCTGACTCGGAACATCTAAGGTTCCAACAAAACACAAGTAACAGAAAACACAACAAAACAACAGATTTTACTGTTTCTATCATCGTTCACATTTCAGCGAGAAGACAGGCTCCAAAACAAACCCAGAAAATTACCAACTGCAAACATCCACTGGAGTCTTCTACACAGGGGAAAGACAAGATTACAGTCATTCCTAAAGCTTCCTCAATTCTAAACTAACAGATAAATATAACTTTAAAGAGAATGATCTGACATGTAATCATTAGTCTCTAAGTATATAGTTCACCTTTCGAGTGAGAAAAACATTTATGCTGCAGTTTTCTTGAACATTTGTTGGATAAAAGATTTCTGTAGTTCAATTTGATTTCATTATGATTTCTAGTCATTGTGCATCTATGTATGCACATAGTCACATTTCTTAACTTCCATAGTGCAACATATTCCATCATCTCCAGCCTCAGTGACCTAACAGTGTGGCTCCACTTAAAATGCTGACTTGTCCTGGTGTGAGAACTTTCACTAAGTTACAGGTTTGGGTACATGTATACATCAAATTCATCAGCAGGTCAATAAAGTGCTTTTCCATCTTTTGGATGTCAGCGAGGCCAAACTTTGGCCTGATTGATTGGTCAATAACACCAGGCTAGAGAGAGATGCTGGAGTGTGGGTAAGGCGCTAAAACGGGATTGATTATACATGAGGTGGTTTGAAAAGAGGAGAGAGACAATGAGAAAGTCAATGAGTGAGGAGAGAAACGGGGACCTATGATGGATTGACATTTGGTGTGAGAGGAGCTAAAGCTGGGAGACGCATGGAGGAGAGAAGGCAAGTGATGGATCGAGGGATATTACCCTGAAAGGATAGGAGACAGTAAGAGGGGTTTCTTGGGAGAGAGGTGTGTGTATAAATCTCAGATCTGTTGACAGGCCTGGTTTTATTCTCATTTGATTGATTGTTCTGTGGTTTAACAGTCACCTGGGTCTGAGGCATGACTCTCTACACACATTTAAAATATCATCCAACCGTCAAAACTTTCCTACTTACCTAAATTGCAGACAGATGCTTCTATCTCATGTTTATCCTGTTCTGTTCAGCTTATTTTAGAGTTTTTTTTTCCTGAGTTAATTTTTTTTAATACAAACACTCCATTGTGTTTGTTCTGTCTGTATGAATTCACTGAGTGTGAATGCATGCAAACCTGAGTGCGCACACCAACCAGAGGCCACTGTGCATGTGCCTCACTGCTCCATCAGCTTCTCACACAAACAGGCATACCAAACCTAATAAGAAGTCAGATTAATAATATTCCATTTCAAGGCCACCTACTCACTTGTGATCCTTAATGATGCCTGCAGCTTATAAATAGCACAGAAAGCTTTTAAAATGGTCACACTCGTTTGGCCTTCACACCAGTGGCGGAGCTAGACTTTTTTTCAAGGGGTGACCAAAGGGTGAGCAAGGCTTTATCAGAGGGGTCCATATACAAATGGACCGTTTCATGGAACGAAAGGAAAATATATTTGTTTCCTTTCGTTCAAAATTAATTAATATAACTAGTTAGGTTATAATTCAAAGCTTTCATATGACGTAGCCTACTTACATTTCAGTCATTATAAAACTTTAAGAACATATTCTTACCACACACATTTCAAGCAAGAGCTGGGAGATATAAAACATTACAGGGCAGCATGTCACTAAAACATATGTTAAAAGAATCTGTCTAAAACACGATCTACAGCACTAGCATGGCTAATATAATAAATGAGGCACTATGCAGCGGTGCACAACCATTTTGTTTCTTTTTAGAAATGTATGACAAGCCGCCTCTCATTAGGAAGGTAACAGTGGTTACCGCTGAGCGGTAAAATGTTGTAAATACCTGCAAAACTCCTGACGGTGTAACTCTAAAGCCGCTGGTGTGTTTTGGATCAAGCAGGACCCACATGTCAGTTTAACCAATGAACAGCGTCGGGCATCGAGCTGCCTTCAGGGACAGTCGGAAATTACAGTTTTCCTGGCAAATCTTTGCCATATTTTAAAATGACCATTTCCAGTGGGGTGGCAGTAGGGGTGGCAAGTGCCATCCGGGCCACCCCTCTGGCTCCGCCACTGCTTCACACAGATATTAAAACTCCTGAATGGAGGTTCTGTTTTCGCTGATGGCGCTCAAACTATCATAGTGTTAAAACAGAATGGGCCACACTATCAGCCCTTCTCTATTCACCTAAAAGGAAGCGGTGCATAGGATGTGGACGACAAAAGTAGCTGCACTTGAAGGTTTAGTGAAAGGTAATCCCTCAGGAGGTTAGAAGACAGCCTGCCATAACTCTACCTCTACTTAAGACTCAAAGCGTAAAGCTTTTGTTGGCTTTACATCCACTCACACAATGTCATGTTTTAAGTCAAGCAGAGGATCAAAAACCATGGCTGGAGCGCCTTCTTGCTCTATCAACCGGCAGGTCCCTGATGGTCAGGATTCAGTGCTCTCACCGCTGTAGCCCAGGTTAGATTCCCGGTCAGAAAAAATCCTTTTACTTTACACCTTCCATGATGTTTTGGTCATTCTGGGAAAGGCCTGTCGTCTGAGCTTCCTGTCTCTCCGACCTCAGGGGATGACATGTAAATCCATTCACATCAAATACAAGGAGGTATAACATTGTTTGAGAAATTATCTCTTCTTTGCATTTGGATTAAATTTTTAAAAACTTTAAAATTTTAGAAGCCTAGAAGACTGTGACTCTAATTAAGGTATGTAAAGCTTCTTTTGACTTTAAATCCATTCACACACACGTTTAGCTTAAGGAGGCACAATATCAAGTTTCAGCTTCTTTAAAGAAGTAAAAACTATTAAATGGAGAGAGAAAATTTAAATAAAAATATAGTTTGATGTACTAAAATTAATGTGAGTGTAAAGCATGTGTCATGGTAGAGACAGAAAGTGAAATCAATGGCAGAGATCAAGGCTGAATATGAGCATGACGCAGCAATCAATGAAAACATCTGAGTACTCAGCTCTGGGGGCAATTATTCCTCCTCATACCTGTGAATAGAAAAATCAATATGGATGAGACTTCCCAATGAACAAAGTACTCTGGGAGACTTGCACACTCTCTTGCTAAAACTAGATCATATTCAGCTTCTTAGCAATGGAGAAAATGACTCTGGAATTTCACAGGATTCATTTGGTTATGTCAGTAGATCTGCTTTTTAAAGCTTTCTGTAGAGCAACTTCACAGTGAAAAAGGCAGCCATCACACAGTGCACCCAGGAAGTATTTTCTCAATATTTGAAAAACAAATACCTCTTGATGACAATGTGGAAATGTATTTAACACTTTGCAAATTTGAAGAAAATTTTTAAAAATGTGTGATCATTCACACATTAATGTGGCACTTCACATTTATGTAAACATTCACAACTTTTGCCATGAAGCTCAATATTGAGCTCTTTCCACTGAACATCTTTGTGATCTTTCTAAAACTTAGATAACATTATTTATTTGCCTCTCATGGGAGAAATGTATTCAAGAAAGGCCATCCATGTCTTGAAACACTTTGTTGGTCGATCAGTTGTCCCGGTAATTATTGCGATTAATTAACATTGATTAACATTGTTGTTTTAAACCCATTTTTATCCAATATATTGATAATGGCATAATAAAGCAAGTTCGTCTTTCAAAGACCAATAAACTTTTACTTTGTGAAGGACTCCTAACACTGGTACTGTGTTAGGAACCAAAATAAAACATGACATCCAAAACAATAAATAAAATGAAAATAAGGAGCCACATTCAACGGAATTTTTTAAAAATGGATTAAAGATGTCTCAAAACAAAAATACAAAATTTTCCTTCAAAACATATTCATCACTCGAAATGATCAAACTCATTTTAATTTATTGTGCAGTTAATTGATTCATTGCTTTTTAGTCACAAGAGTCTTCTCAGAACGTGTGCGCTGACCACACACACATCCTGGTACTTCTATTAAACTGATGACTTTGTTCATTTTAGTAATTCAAAGTATTTCTAGTGTGTTTCTAACTTTAACAAAAACCTAATTCACACCAGTAATCTAACCAGTAGAAAGGAAACGCACACAAAAAACTTGACCAGAAAGATGACCTCACTTTCAGCAAATGACCTTTCTTTGTGGGTGAACATGGTGAAAGTGGTCAGTATGTACATACAGTATGTATGTATGTATAAGTTTGCACACATGCACAGTGGCTTTTGAGGGCACTGAGGTGCAGAGGTGAGATAAAGACAGGACAGGCAACCAGCACAGCACTGCTACGAGGTTTGGAGAGGTAGGGATTCTGTTTCTTTATGAATCTGAGCTACAATGCAGTTTGAGTTTTACTGAGAAATCAGAGTTACTAAGTCTGTGTCAAAAGGAGCTGGCTTGGCTTCAGAACAGAACAAAAATCTTGTTAAAACAATTTCTAACAAGGGAGAAAGAAACTTCTTGAATTCTTCTTGAGCCTTAAACGTTTGATGTTAACTAAAGTTATGAAAGGAAAAAAAAAAGATTTGTTTGACTCTACAGCATGAAATCTCACATGTTGAAAACTGGTAGGTGTTAAAGCTCATAGACTGTATTCTCCTCTTCATACCTTCACGTGCTGCTGCTTGTTGCGTTGGTGGGAGTTATTTTCATGCAGAAAACTCGTGCCATGGCACACGCTCACTGTTCTGACTGAAAGAAAAACGCTCTCATTTCCAGTTTGTTTCCAGTCTGATGTGGTTTTTTTGTGTTGTTTTGTTGCTTGTTTGTTTTCCAGCTCTTCACATATTTAGTATAAAACTTTACATTATTAGCATCACACCCCAGATTATCTGCGAAGCTGAACACGTCAGTCAAAACTCTGCATTATCTTATGAAAACCCAGCTTTCTCTCTTTGCTTTATGCCATAACACAATGCTCCCATTGCTGCTCGCCTTTGGTTACCTAAAGAGTAACCAAAGAAAATAATATACCAAATTAATACTATTGACTCACACTCTGTAAATAAAAACACCATTATTGGGGTGCATGCCGACTGTTGGAAGAGGCTTGTAGTCAATAAATATGCATTTTGTTAGATGTGGAATGGAAGATTAATCTAAAGAAGTCACCCTTAAACTTTTGATTTAATCTAAAAATTAACTTTTTTTTTCAAATTCATATCTCTCATTATCTTTAGTTAATTGGTTAACCTGAGCTAGGGCTCAGCTGATGTCTGGGTAATAACCTCATTTGCATAGTCGAAGTCTTATTGTTACAAAAAAATCACAAATAAAGGTGAAAGTAAAGAGACAAGTAAGGAATATTACCAAAAGACCTTTGGGAGCCTCTGTACATGTAACTCTAATGCTGAAATTCCATCTTTTGTTCACTGGGAAAAAGTCCAAACTTCTCCATCACATAGAGATGATTCCTCTATTAAAACCAAACGCCCATACATCACTGCTAACCGTTTTGGATTTGGCCATGTTTCTCCTCCTGAGTGCTTCACAGAAGCTACTCATCCTCAGTGACTAAAGCCAGACAGTCTATGACAGGACCTCTGCTGATTGATTTCTTCTGTTCCGTGTTATGAGATGACATTGCTTTTCTGTCTCTCACTGAGAGCGGAGCATATTGATCGTCTGATGGTGTGGTCACACAGTCTGTCTGATCTTATTTTGGATGCAGTTTACCCAGATTCCCCTCAGTGTTTTACGGCGTCATGTGTTGCCTCTCTTCAGGAGGATCGGTCTGCTGAACGCTTTGCTGCTCAGAAAAAGTTGCTGGAAATACAACTTGGGTACCTGGCAGTCTTGGAAGGCTGCATCGGTGTGAAATAAATGCTAATGTAATCAAACACAATTATTAATGTCATTAGTGCTGCTATATTAATATTACTCTTGAAGCAAAAACTGTGAAAAAGTTCTCATGTGAAATGTGGCAATTGGGATTTTGCTAGATTCTTGGAGGGAAAGAAACATTTGCATTTTATTCAATTTGCTGAGTAAAATGCAAACTGTCTGTTAATTTTTAAAAGAACAGACTTTAAAAATGTCTTTCTGGCTCTAAGAGCTGTAAAATCACTATGAAACATTCCTCCCTAACATTTACTGAAAATTCACTGTTGGGCTAACACAAGCTTCTCCTAAGAGCTGAGACTTTTCCACAAAGTTCTGATTTCAGGAAATTTGACCTCAGGAAACTGGCACTGACAGCAGAGCGGAAGAGCTGCACTTTGAATACATTTTGATCTGGTTTCTAGAGAAAAGATTTCAGTACAGTATACCTGAAATAAAACAAAACTAATTTGAAAGTAATTTTTCAGCAAATTTACATCAATAAATCCTTAATATTGATTAATTAATATCAACTGGCAGATTATTTCACCTAAAATGAGGAAAACATTTTTGGTATAAGTAAAATAATTTAGCTTTCTTATAACCCCATGTTCTACAATAATAGTGACTATGAATAACTAATTGCATAACAAAATTAGTAAATGAGATTTAAAAAAAATGTAGGTGCATCTTCTGATTAACAGAAAAATATTATCCAAACAGTTCAGCTTCAATTAGCCTGATGAGGCTTGGCTCTTAAAATAACAATAGATGGCATTTTTCAATCAGCAAGAAGCCAGTAACGCTCTATGAAATCACAGATTATCCTAAATCTAACCCAAATGAACTGTGTATTATCTAAGATAATGGATATATATGCTTAAAAATGCGTGGTTTTATGAATTTGACTTGATTTCCAGTATTTCTGGGAGGCTTTGTGGATCAAAGACTGATGAAAGTTACTCCAGTGTGATGAGCAGAAACTCTGATATTCCGCTGGCATTTTGATCGGCTTTAGTGAGTTCGTCCAGAGGTATGTTTGGCTTTTACTTTTGTAAAAGTTCTAAAACAGATTTAATAATTTTGACTTTTAATTCCACTTAATAATACATAAATCAAAGCAAATAATTATTTCTGGATGCAGTGAGGTGGATTTTATCATTGTAATTACAAAGACAAAAGTTACCAAACTACTAGACGTAGGTGATGTTTAAAAGTATAAAATTACTTTTACCATTTTGATGATGGAAATTTGGTTTCTTGAGTGACAATTGTAGGTTTTATTCGGGGCAGAAAATATTTGCGTTGAGTTTCAAAAAGGCAATAAAATGTTGGATGAAAAATATGTGAAGGTAATGCAGAAATAAAATAAAACACTGAAACGACATGAAGGGTTGTTGATGGATTCTAATTTTGTAGCCTTGAACCTAAATACAAAGTATATCCCAACTTATCTAAGGTTTTAAAGGTTGTTGCCTGTTGTGAAGATGTAAATGATTAATGTTTGCCATTATGCTGTACCCAGTGCCACCAAAACTGTAGAACATCTTCAGCAAAGGGCTGAAGATGTTCAGTTTTTATGTTTTCAGAACATAAAAACTGTGTTTTCACTGCTATACATTACACTTTGACTGTTGCTTCGGATCGTTACAATCAACATTAATGACACTTCACGTAAAATTTATTTAGAGAAAGAACCAGAATGTGTATCTAATCACATCTCAATATATCTGTCAGTTTGTGTCATATTTCTGATGGATTTTGTTTTATAATTATTCCTTCTACAACACTACGTTCTTTATCACAGCAATGACAATAATAGCCCAGCAGATTGTTCTAATGTACTGCACTTTTTGTAATCCATACAGAAACTGACATGTTCCTAAAATATATTAAAATATTCTGACTGGAATATTTGTACTAAACTCTACAACCTCAGTGGACGCCATGTGCCTCACTCATTCCTATTTTAAGACCTGGAAACTGTAAACCAATATGTGTGCATATTTTTAATATTAAAAATATTATCATAAGAAATCAGAATGATCCTGATTAATGAGGCAGAAAACTAGACTGGTTGACTGGATTTAATTTAAATTGTTTCGCAGTTTGTTTCCCACTTAATTAATACATATATTTTTCATTGTTTTTTCGCCTGAACTGTTTGAGGCTAATTTAGCGGACTCCCGCTGTGAGGGGCATGCACGCTCTTTTGTAAATTAGGAAAATGTAGATAACATTGGTGCAGAACCTCACTCATTACACAAAGCTCAGTGTTCAGCATTTTAAAGCTTAGCTGTGAATGTTGATTAGTTTTATGTTAAATATGCAGTTCTCTTTGTTTTGGTTCAGATTCTGTTCTTTTACAGAAACATTAGCCATTAAGCCAGGAACAAATTTCCCCAGAGGCGTTTTGAGACTGTGGATTCCGAACTTTCTAATAAAGTCAAACACATAAATAAAAAAAATAAAATAATAATAATAATAATAATAATAATAATAATAATAATAATAATAAAAGCAAATGAAAAAAATATCATTGTTATCATTTTAATGATAACACTGCACATAAGATAATGGAGTAAAAATTTCAGAAAACTGCCCCAAACCTGATCAACTACCTGTTACCTGACAGGGTATTAACATGGCTGTTCATTTACATTACTTTACTTTATTGCACTATACATTACATTAAATCAGGCAACATTGTGAAAAAACAATGAATGGGACTCTAACTCCTGAGACTCCAGTCCTTCAGTTCCAGTTAAAGCCATTCAAAAGAACCCAATCTTTTGAAAACGTCTCTTTGCTGCGCCTCCATCCAGGTAAAAAGAAGAAAATAATAATTACAAACTGTTGGACAATATTTCCTATCAGTCCAAAGAAAGCTCGATTATTTTATTGTTGATGTTACAGTTTCTAAATGCATTTTGTCAGTGTAGGGTGTAGCGCTGCTCACCTCCTCTCTACCATCCTATGTTTTGTAATAGCATTCTAAAAACTCTGCAACTTGCCCTGAGAAGTTGAAAAATATTCCTGCAGACTTTGGTCACATAGTCCTGCCATGTTTTCTTTTCACTGACGTCTTCCTGGGAGATGCTGTCATCTCTAATGTAAGGATTTACTCCTGTTGGCTTCAAGTCCTGATGCTCTCTTTCTGCTAAAGAAAGAGAGCACCAGGCAACTCTGTTTGCAGTTGCATGGTGGTATGAATTCTCAATCCTTCCCTCTTAGGATTCACCATCAAAAGTTTTCCATGCCAGCTGTGGGCCAAATATAGCTGAGCATTCACTTGAACCCCTGAACAAACTTGGCCCTACATTTTTTTCACCCAACTACAGAATAGGGTAAAGTGTTAGTGATGTAAATTAGCGATGTGTTCATTTGTCATTGGCTGAATACTAATAACAGAAGTGTGTGACGAGCCAATAAAAGCTGGTGTGTTAATTCAGAGTAAATCTGAGTTTCCTCAGATTTACTCTGAATTCAAACACAAAGATTAACATTTTAAAACTTTCAAAATGGCTGTTTGAAGCATGGAGTGGTTTCTTTATGACTTTGGTTAGTTTTTTTCTTCTTTTTGCAACATTTCAAAAGGATTGAAACACAGCCAGTGTTCTCCAGGTGCAGTCAAAACTGAGATTTGACAAACATGAGTGTTGAGGCTTGACATTGGATCTCAAGATTTACTCAGAGGCATTCTGACCCGTTTTTCATTTGGACAAAGACTCCTCGCTTGTAGCTTAGGCTGAACTCGTAATGAACTGGATGAGAGAAATGAGAACAAATCAGTTCTGCACTCTGGAGACTTCGTTACGTTGGCAAGTCGCCAAAGTAGCATGGTGTTCCTGCAACCTGTACCATGGCCATGGACTCATCTTCCCTCAGGTATCAGATTCTGTGACCTCATAGAAATGGATGAAGGGGAATCTTCAAAGTGCTCCTGCCACCGCTCTGCAACAGCATCAGTTTAGCTCTTTGGTAGGAAAAATCAACTGGGGAAGTTCATTCACTGTCAGGAGAAAGTCAGAGATGAAAAACTCTAAAGGAATCATTTGTTTGCAGAGCTCTTCATTACTGTCACTAAAGAGAGGAGAAACAAACAAATTCATCTGGGTCAATAAACTAAACAAGAAGCTGAAGTTTTCTCATGGACGACAGTGAGGATAAAGTGAAAAGCTTCATCCAAATAAAGAAACTGGACTCTCTGAGGCTGATAACTGTCAGGATGTTTCAGGCATGTCCCTTCATTTGACTTGAAGTGATTAAAGTTTACTTATTCAGCAACTATTTTTATTGTCTGCTGCAGACAATATATTGCTTTGTATTTGCCTGTCATGATGAAAAGTGAAGTATTTTCGGTGCTGTGAGAACCTGGTCACAGCCGTGAAACTGTGAAGCACACACACACGCACGCACACACACACAACACACACACACACAACACACACACACACACACACCACACACACACACACACACACACACACACACACACACAACACACACACGCGCACACACACACATGCGCACACACACACACACACACACCCACTCCACACACACCCCACACACACACGCACACACACACACACACACGCACGCACACACACACACAACACGCACGCACCCCCCGCCCACACACACACACACCTACACACACACCTACTAAGGCATACCACTCGGTTTTACTGACATCGTGGGGATTCCTACACACGTCTACATCCCAGAATAGCACATGACACAAACTCTTGAAGCACTTTCATCCCCTAAGCTGAATGACCCAAACCAAGAACTTCTGGGTTCTGGAACTCAATAAAAGCATGTATAATTTCATACATAGATCTCTCTTCTGCTTTTGTTTCCTATGTTTGGTAAAATAGTCACATCAGTAAATTGTCTGCGAAAAGAAAAAAAAACATGAATAATCATGATAAATGAATAAGAATTAAAAATAATAGTGAATAAATAGCTTAAGACCAAATGCAAAAATTAAATCATATACAAATCTATTAATCTCATGTTAAATAAATAAAAATATTACTTTTTATTTAAGTATTTTATGTCAGCTTGAGTTATGCAGAACACATCTGATCATTGCTATGGAAACGATCAGAAGCAAGCCCTTGGGCTGAAGTCCAGTGAGGTCACTGATGAGGTCATAGATGACATTTACATCACAATAGATCAAAGAGGTTCTGATGCTTAAATGATTGAATCTGAAAGCATCAGCCAGATGAAGACACTGGAGCATCAGAGTAGAGCATCATAATCACACAGCAGAATCATGTTTGGCCTAGCTAAAGCATTCGTCCCTTTTCTCATCCCCCTCGGTTGGGGCATTGGCTACGCGGTTACCTCCAGCATGCAGAAGCTCACGGACCAGTACTTTTCCGGGAAGGATTCGAAAGAAAACGCCAATCAACGTGGAGAGGAGGATTTGCTCTGGAAGGGTCCAACACCCACTTCCACAGAACAGACCAACCCAGAGGGGGAGGTTTGTCGTGAAGCGGGTGTGAGTGGGACCTCGGCCTCTATCCCTCAAGGACCGTCCGTACAGAGGACAAACACTGCCTCTGAGCAAACCTGCCCGGCTGGGGAGGTTTGCTCAGAGCAGACAACCGGTGTGGTGGACTCTGTACCAGACAGTCCTGAGGGGGTTTCCGACTGTCGACGAACAAACTGACCGGCGGGGAAGTTTGTTCAGAGACGGCGGAACATGAGGGCGAGGGCGCGGTTGTAGAGAAGTCTCCCCCGGCTGGGGAAGACTTGTCTGCGACTGACCTCGCGGCCAAAGCTGTGGCTGAAGCCACAGAGAAGCTTTGGTTTCGCTGGTCCCATCGCTGACCCTTCCTTTAAATTCTCCTCTCCGCTCGTCTTACACAAGAACTTTTCCATTAAGATGTTCCCTGGCCGAGGAAGATATTTTGTCTGCAACAATTTCCGTTGGCCTTGAGATCGATTGTCCCCCGGACACGAAAAAAGAAGAAGAAGTCGGCTCAGATTTCCCAGGGACACAGAAGACGGCATTGGTAGCCATGGACTAGCGGAGGATGGACTCCGCTACAGCTGGGTGGACGCTGCTCTCCAGAGCGTCCTG
>NW_026562629.1:57500-90000 GCF_027474105.1 Poeciliopsis prolifica
GTATCAAAGCGTAAGATGACATGTGTGTGATTAGAATTGTAAAAGAGTTAACATGACGGTTAACCTTAATAAATATCATGAAGTTGAATTTCATTTACTTCTAAGGTGAAGTAATTCAAATAGTTTTTCTTATTATCACTACAGTATGTCACAATACAGATATCCTAGATTTGCTTCGTTACAGATTCTCACTGACAGCCACAGGGAGAGGAAGCTGCCAGAGGTCACTGCTGAAATGTTCAAGTAGTGCTGCATCCCGGCTTATAGTGGAACATTGTTATGAAAAAGTGAAAAAAATAGGATTAACTGCAGTTTTGAGTCTTTGCCTGAGTTGAACAGGACTGGACTGAAGCTCAGTGTCCAAAGTCATCTTTTAGGAAAACATTTTAATTTATTATTCTTACTTTGAAACTTCAGAGTGGAGAGAACAAAATCCATGTTGCTTCAGGTATGTTGTGAAGTTTCCACACTCTGCAATGTTCAATTGAAACCAGAGGTTTACATTCAAGAGACACACATTTTAGACATCAACCAGGAAGAAAAATCATATGTGTGTGATGGTGATGTTACCACCATCACCACATAAGGTAATTGTGATACCATCATCATTATGTGAGGGTGATAGTTCTGCATGTAAATATCTGAGTTCAGAGGAAGTTTATAATAAAATGGCATTTGGCAAATAAAGAATTTCACTACTTTTAACTGAATTAAGCAAAAGAGAATTTTGCTCTGATTTAACATCAGATGATGAAGAATAAAGGTGTGTGTATTTTTAATCAGAGCATGTAAACTTCAAGACGCCAGCGGGTGTTGTGTTCATTCAGATTCCACCGTCACGTTCCAGATCCTTCTTCTGTAATTAAACTCCCAAATCAGCATTCTGCTTCAGCTTCTTCCTCGAGGCTTCGCCACCTTTCAGTGCTAACAATAACACCATGCAGGATCAAGCATTTACCCAGAATAATTAATGCCATACGGTTTTCTTCAACGAATATTCTGCTCTGTTATGTGTCACACTTGCTCGGCTCCCGGCCCTCCCGTCGGCTTAGGCCCACCAAAACAAAGGGACACAGAACAGCATGCCAACAACAAAGCCAGCGTGAACTCTTAGCGGCTCTTCAAAAAAAAAAAAATAATAATAATTATGAATCTTACATGAATTTTTTATTTGTTAGACTGACTGAAAGTAAAAGTGTTGAACTGTTGCATATATAGCGAAGACTCTTAATCATTTATTTGTGTTTACCTTTTTCCCAGCTTGCTTCCTTTTGCTAACATTGTGGAAATGGAGACATTCCAGTGGAGTCTTGTCCAACTTTAATTTGTGGAGCAACTTGAATTCAGTATGAATCTTCTTGTTTTGTCGATATTGGCTTAAAGCAAGTTCCCATTATTTTTAACTCCATGGACCCACAACAGTCGAGTCTCTGTCTTAAAGTGCGCCATTGACGCAACACAAGGCAACTGTCACGCAGCGTGATGAAAACGTCCAGCTGAACGACGAGTCTTAGAGAAAGTGAGTCGTGGCGATGACGGCAGGGTGACGAGCTGAGGCCGGCGGGCTGCGGGCCGGCGGGCTGCGGGCCGGCGGGCTGCGGGCCATCAGCGCTATGGGATGATATCCGTCAATCACTGCGTGACGAGTGGTGCGGACACAGGGAGAAAAAAATGAAATATCGAGGACTGTCATGTTTCAAGGCTTACACATGCAAACGGGTGGCAACCTCTTGCTGAGTTTGCCTCATTAGTATTGGGTTTCTTTTTTTATTGTTTAGGGGGAGAAAAGTGCACAATCATCCTCTTTCCTATAACACAATCAGCTGAGGCAAAGTAGGGAAGCTGTCTATCTGCTGTCAATACGGTCACATCCATCCTCTGCTTCCTCTCTGCAGTTCATCCAATCCTCCTGACATGTGGAGTCTCTCTGACAGAAGTGGAGGAAAGGGTCGGGGTTTACCTCGCGCTGCTCGGAGCAGCCGTACATCAAGAACAGCTGCTTTCACCCTCTGCTCTACAATCTGCAGTGTAACCTGCTGTTTGCTTACATCTACGGTATATGTCTGTATGTAAGGAGGTGCAGCTTCCCTCCTCCTGTCTGTCCTCCTTTCTCTGTTTGTTCCAGGTATCCTAACATTGCCTTCTCCTAATGAAGTCAAAACCCAGCATTGTCTTCTCTTTTATTGATGAATTAAGTGGAGAGATGAGGAAACATTATCACTGAGTTTTAAGCCACAGCTCACAGGACGGGTATCTTACAATAGTATTCAGACCAACTGAATATTTGTGAATTTTGTCAACACCAGACTACAATGTGCTCTTTACACGTTTTACATGAGCATTAAAATGGATGTTTCTAAGCTTAACAGTCTGATGACCATATATGGGTTTTTGCTTTATGCTCTACAATTACGCATTACTTTCTGTTAGCCTGTCTCAGAAAGTCCCAGTAAAGTAAACTGACTTTGTTGGACAGAATCTGTAAAAGGAGTTTTAAGTATAATACAGATTGTTTCAAAAAGCACAATCACTGGCTATCGATAAAATAGCTGTATATGATGCTATAAATGTAGCCCATCTATTACCCCATAAAAATGTTTCTGATGGAAGTGGCTTTCTGCACCTCGATGTAAAAACAGCTCAGACCCTGGAGCCTTTCAGCCGGTGTGAGTGTGGAGGAAAAGCTGTTCTGTTAGGAAACATGTTGCTTTCTTCTGGTCCTTTTGAGAAAACTCCATGTATGCATGTGTGCACTGCCTTCATTTGTTCAGCACTATTTATACACAGAACAATTGAAAGGTCCTCACTGAAGCAACACAGAACAAGAAGAAAGAAAATCTGAATGTACAAGACAGGAAGCAGGTTGAAAGATAAAATAGCAAAACAATAAATTTAATAATGGGATTCTGGGTTTTTAATGGACTTCATTGCAGGGTCTGTAATTAAGTAATTGCAATTAATTGCCTTTTAAGAAAATACCATATTTCCACAAAATAAACATTTTCAAATCTAAAAACCTTTTTTGCTGCTAAATTATGTGATACATAGACATATTCACTCAACAACAAATGTTATAGAGGTTCTTCAACCATCAACAGTCAAGGTGTTTTTCTGTCCGTTCATCTTTCCAGAGTTTCAGAAACTCTGGATCATTCATGCAACGTCTTCAGAAATGTAGCATCTGTGCTGCTGCTGGTGCTGCTGCTGCTGCTGCTGCTGCTGCTGGTGCTGCTGCTGCTGCTGGTGCTGCTGCTGGTGCTGCTGCTGCTGGAGCTGCTGCTGCTGGTGCTGTTGCTGCTGCTGTTGCTGCTGTTGCTGGTGCTGTTGCTGCTGCTGCTGTGTGCTGCTGCTGTTGCTGCTGTTGCTGGTGCTGTTGCTGGTGCTGCTGCTGCTGGAGCTGCTGCTGCTGCTGGTGCTGTTGCTGCTGCTGTTGCTGCTGTTGCTGGTGCTGTTGCTGCTGCTGCTGGTGCTGTTGCTGCTGCTGTTGCTGCTGGTGCTGCTGCTGTTGCTGCTGGTGCTGCTGCTGCTGCTGCTGCTGCTGCTGGTGCTGTTGCTGCTGCTGTTGCTGCTGTTGCTGGTGCTGTTGCTGCTGCTGCTGCTGGTGTTGGTGCTGCTGCTAGTGCTGGTGCTGCTGCTGCTTGGTTAATCTGAAGGTAAATCCTCCAGAAATTCCAGTTGTGATTCTGACTTATCATATCAAGTAAAATTAAAACCACATTAGCTTTGTACCATGATATTACAACAATGTTTTATGTATTAGTATGTTATGACTCATAGGGTCATTTGTAACTGACATCCTTAAAATACTTGGACTGATCATGTTTATCATTTGTGGTTGAAAATGTGACTTGGATTTGGCAAGTACCTCAGCTGAAGCCATCATACTGGTTTCACGACACCCCATGTTCTTAATATTCCAAAATATAACGTCCAAACTTTAAGATTTTCATATTTTTCTCAAAATAAAAGCTGCTTGTTTACATTCGTAATTTTCTTTCTTTAACTAGACTTTAGATGCCTCATTCCAAAAGCAGAATCTGTGTTATCGTGAAGTGAAGGTGCAGACGTGCAGTGTGTGTCGGTCTTCAGACAGGCTGAAATGCATATTGGATTTTTAGGAAAACATTTACGTCCATCAAGCCAGTCGTTTCCCTGACGGCGTTCTGTTATTTCAGGCCTCATTCCCATCCACTTCCAGCAGCGAGGCTTATAGATGCAGTGTGTGCACTTGACTGGCCCGCCTGCAGACCAGATGCATTTCCTGTTGAAAATGCATGATTCACTGTGAATAGAGTCAGACATAACGTCCACATCCTGTTGAGCTGTTGAAATGATCAGCTGCAACAAATCCCACATTCATCTGGCAAAAAGGAAAATAGCAACCATGAACCCAAGTACAAAGAAAATAACAGATGAGCATTTTCATCCACAAATAATTCAAAAGTCTTCTGCAGTACTGCACTCTTAGTAAATCTATACAGTCATTACTATAATGTGTTTTCCAGCAAACTGCTGTTACCACATTGAACATTAATTGATCACATTAACCACTCATAATGTGTTGTGTATTTTAAAGCTACTTAATAGGATGCATAATCTGCTTGACCTTTTTACCTTGCCTTACTTAGGAAAACTGATCAGAACTGCAAAATGTCAACTAAAACTCCCACCAATGATTATCATTATTATTTTATAAGTATGTGTTTTTCTGGCGGTGTGGAGTTCAGAGTCGTTGTCCTTCAAGGTGAGGCCCAAGACTTAATTTGACAAGCAAAGCATGGGTGCTTTCATTGTGAAGCTCCGCTCCATATGTATGTGGAATTTTATTAGCAATTTGTCTTTAAGTTTATTTCAAATGTTACAGATGAGAAAAAGAAAGGAGAAAAGAGGAAAAAAGGAGAGAAAAAAGCATACAAAGAGAACACAGAAATCTGCCTCAAGACCTGCTGAAAGAGGAAAACAAACAACATTTAGTTTAGAAGGTGTTCATCATTTATTTGCACTTTGTGAGGGTAAAAAGCACAGAAAGAAGAAAAGGCACAGTAATGATATTCCATATGCCACTGTATGGAATATCACCAATAAGGAAAATGATGGAAAATATAGTCTGAGTTTTGTGCTTGATGTCCACTAGAGCACTGGTCCCAACCTTTTTATCATTGCAGATCGGTCAAGACTTGGCAATTTGCTGACTCATTTACATATCCCTTCAAAATAAGATACATATGCACCACAAAAAACGAATTTTACTCAAGATAACGACCAATGGGAGCCCTGAGGTCGTTTCTCTGCAACAAAACGGCCCATTTTAGCATGTAGCATTTTTTTAGCTAAATAAAATTAAGGACAAATGTTACAATGTGAGCTCCACAAAAATGCATAAAGCAACACAGAGATGCAATTCGGAATTAATTTGTAAACATGCTGTACTTATCTCATTCTGCAGTCGCTAATGAGCAAACAGTGTATGCTGTAAAAAAAAAAACTGTCTAGAAAAGCATCTCTATATACAGTATGAGAACAATGAAGGTAGAGTACTGCCAGTGAGAAAACGCACAAAAATCTATTTGTAAAAACCACCACCAGTTGTCCTCCGTGGTCCAGCTGGTGAATACTGACCCATAAGCAAGTCCTGCGTCTCCTTCCACAACAGGACAGCCAGAAAATCTCCAAAGGCAAAAATCAAATGCTGGGCTCCCTCTGCTGACACTTTGTGTCCAGAGATGACAGACCTCATCATCTTCAGTCTTAGATCGAGACCAGACGCGACATATAGGAAGTTTATTTTCACTGCTTGTCCTCAGAATCTGGTTCTTCTGCTGAGTATCTCATGACCAAAGGTCATTTGAACAGAGATGAATCACCTCACTGAGAGCTTTTGCATCCAGCCCAGCTTCTTCTTCACCTCACCGCTAAGCTCCAGCTCCTCAGGCTGAGGTTCAACAGTTTACTGCAGCCTCCTTTCTATCATCTGAAAAGTCTGACACTATGATACTCAGCATCACTGTTCAAAGAGAGCAACTCTTCTGTTCTGAATTATGCAACGACACAGCAGTAAGAATACCGGCACGTCAGCCACATTGATGTTATGAATTTTCCAGGCACATGGTGCCCTAATAAAGAAACCTAAAAAACTAAGAGACAACTTAAAATGATCAGTTCTCTGATTTTACTCTTTATAAGTATATGTTTGACTAAAATGAGTATTGTTGTTAATAACTGGCAGACAGGATATTTCCATCAAGCACCTCCAAGATGTCTGACAGACACAAAGTCAGAACATTTGCTCCGTGAACCACTTGACTGCAGTGTTGGAGCTGAATATTACCTAGTAATTACAGCAAATGTATTTTGTATCAGCTTTCAAAAGTCAGTTTAAATTTAGAATGCAAGACCCAACACATTTATTCAGATTATGTTCTTCATCATTTCTGTAAATTAAACAGTTTAAGTCTTCCTCAAGACTTTATTTCTTCTCTGCATTTGTCTGGTTAACATTTTATCAAAAGCTTAGTTGAAACTTAATTTATAATTTGTGAATTTATGAATCCTAGTTAGTTTAAGGAATAATCGCAGAAAAAGTTCAAAGAAATTGAAATATTGATTTTAGTAACAGCACTGTGACTTGCAGGCTGTTGCTTTCTCTCTCGATCCCTCTCTGTTCGCTGTGTTTGCCTCCTCATAATGACGCCATTATGAGACATTTTCATAAGAATAATCAAATTGTGCTTGATGATGCTGGAGACTTGGCATGTTGGTTTCCTGAAAACAGATTTATCTTTCTCTGTCCGACACGTCAGAGTGTTTGTCTCCTGTAAGAAAGAAAGCAACGGCCGTTGATGAAACGAAACCCAGTTTATCTCTACATGGGGTTCTGTTCAACGTACCGGGTTCACCAGTCCAAACTGAAAATAATAACCTGCTTGTTTTCAACTCTTTCATGCATGATTTATGATCCTTTTTGTCAAGATATTTTTTTTCTTTTTTTTTCTATTTTCTTTAGGCATGAAAAAGGTAGGAAATAAATTTGTAAATGGATTTAACAAAAATAATTTCTTGCATTTGCAGCTGATGGCCAGTAGTTGATAATGTATTTTATGATGCATATGTGTCCACTTCATTGGTCTGTGTGCATTTATATCATAAAAATCCACAAGAAATGGCTTTTAGATAGCTGTCCGCTGTCATGATCACTATGCATGAAAGGGTTAAAACAATATTTCAATCATCTTTTTGTTATATCAGCATAGAATAAACAAAAAATGTGATGTTAGCTCAGCCTAAGGGTTTAGACAACTTTTTCATCCTTTAACAAAAAAAAAACAGCTTTCATTTTACACACCTGGAAAACTAGATGCACATAGGTGAAATATAGTCATAGTTTTTTGTTAAACTATTTTCTTTTATTCATCTGATGTAGTAGTCTAATTGAAAATATCATATTTTCATTAACCTGTAAGTCGAAAATCATCATGATTAACAGGAAGAAAGGCTTTCAAACTTCCATCTGTGTAGTAAATCTAAATAACGCGTTTCACTTGGTGATACAATTCCTGACATTGATGGATTAATAACATTTTATTTCAGTGAGTGGCTTTGGGAGAAATGTTATCAGAAACTGACAGGAGTCTTGAACGACCCAGAAAAAAAAAAATCTGTTCTTTTTCCACTTCTTGGATGCAAGAGGCTGACTTCAGCTTAAGCTCATCTTGTCTTACTAAAGTTTTTCTTTTAAAGCAAAATAATATGGAATTTCCATGATATTTAGCATCTATTCATTGTTTTTAAAGTTGTGACAGTTTGATGGAACTTAACATTAAGTGTTTTTTTACATTGACTGTTTTTAAAGTAAGAAGCTGCTCATTCACTTGTTTGCAGTTCATCTGTCTGAGGATTCAAAAAGAGCCGACTTTGTACCTGCCTCAGGGACGTGACATTGAGTTGATGAAGTGAATTCACCTGGCGCTGACTTCAGTGGAGAATAAGAAGGTTACACATATTACAGAAAAGTTGGGTTTTGTTCTGTTAGGCTTTTCATGGAAGACTCTGGATCTGGATCTGTCGGATCTGCTCTGACACATGGAGACTGATTAATGTGTCCACTAAAGCTAACGAGCTAATCACTAATAAAATGATCCTAAAGACTTGAAATCTGATCATCATTTTGTCTTTATTTAAAAAAAAAAAAACAGTTTTACAGTGACTGCTCTCTCTCTCTCTCTCTCACACACACACTGTGTGACATCACCTCTGCAATTAAGTGTCATGATAACGAACTGCAAACAGCAACGACACAGAGACAAAATGATTTTGATTGTTAATTGCACTTTATCTAAGCGAAACGGTTATCAGGTCAAACAGTTTACAAAATTAATAAATGAATTGGAAGAAATTATGCTTTGGAAGAAAATAGGTTTCTTCTTAAGGTCTGGTTGTGAGCTGAGGTAAACATACAATCAGTAAAGGCATATCAGACTACAGATTTCTTTATCAAACATCAAGCCAAGACGCACAAACTGATTATAGTTGCCATCAATCCCCAGGTATGAAGACATCAGTAAACGTGAATGTTTTATGTTTATTGTTCTGGAGAACTTAATGCTAACTGTGTTTTCTTATGAGCATTTTGATGCATCGCATTAGGAAAAGTTCAAAGAAATCTTTTGTCTTTGGCAAAAAAACACAACCCATTTTTTCAGCTAGCGCTAGCCTTCTACATTTGTTTTGGTGGTATTTACCCAGAATGCCCTGCCCTATAATCCACTTCCTGTTTTTGAAGCGGTTGTCAAGTCCATATTCAAACTGCACCAGAGTTCACTTCTGTGTTTTTGGTCTGACCTGCATCAGAATCTGTTTCACACCTTCCCAAACAAACTGAACTTTGTGGTTGGTTTAAAGCTGACTAAACATGGCTGATGTGAATTCACCCTGAGGTCCAGCTTTTCAGCAGCAAACAGTCCAGGTGGGTCTGGCAAAGAAGAAAAAAATAAAAGCCCTTCGTGCCCAGAGCGCAGGTCATCATGAGCTGTTTGGAACCAACAGAACATTAAAAGTGTTCTGCTTCCACAGACTAAATATTAACGGTTCTGAACTCAGAAGGGCTTGTTTGCTAAATGCTTGGGACAAATCGGTCCTTCTCTTTTTACCTGAGGGTTTTCCTCCACTGTCAAAATCTGTGAGCCATGAAGCCAGGTGACTGCCTGTTTGCCCAGAAAGTGCAGTTATGCAAACACTGTAAAGCAAATAAAATCACTCATTGATTCACTTATTCTGCTTTGTTATTCCAATCACAGCAGCAGTAAGAGATCGTTTGTGGTCCTGTGGTCGTCTTGTGGCAGTTTGGGACTCGGCTGTTAAGTCATCAAAACAGGAGAACGAATGAAACCGGCCTTCTACTGATAGCGGCTCCTGAAAGCGGCACAAATTATTTTGCTGCTATCAAACTAAACTGGATTCCTGGAAATGAGGACATTTGGATGAGTGTAATTGGTATGGTCCATGGACACTGACACTGGTTATATTTCAGCTTTGTAGCCTTCCATTTCTTTTTATTGTTTTTCATTATGAGCCATGGAAAATGGAGCAGTGATTTCACTGCCCTGCCTTCCAACGTAGCTTTTATGTAACATCACAATAATGCATAAACTAGTGGTCTGAAAACCTACGCACTAAAAACATCAGTACTTACTGAAAATGTCGATATTCTGTGACATTAGTAACACAAACCTGACATGTTTTATCTGAACATGGATTAGTATTAAATGATGGTCGATGCTGACGTTAGCGCGTCATTGACTTATGGTAAAAATATAAGCTAACTCATTGGTCTGGCACAAGTCAAACCAGATATTTACATATACCAAATAAAAAGTTTTTTTTTTCTTTCTGGCTGAAGTTAAATCAAACCAAACTTCTCCTGCTTTAGGTTGATTAGAATGACCTAAATTATTTCTATGTGTTAAATGTTGGAAAAATTATCAAGAACACCTTTTACAGGTATTTTTGTTCAAATTTAGAAGTTTGCAAACGTTCATTTCAATTTCAATATTAAAAAACACTTAATTAAACCCAAAGGAAAATTAAATATTTTAACTCATTAATTTAGATTTTTCAAAGATTCTGATGATCTTCTGCAGCAGTGTGTACTGCAGTGAATCTGAAGAAGCCTCTGACTGAAGATGCTCTGCCCTCCTGAGCATCATGAAGAGGATGCTCAGGGTTGTTAGTCAGTATCAGAGATAATTGTCATTTAATAAGATTTGGGTCAAACCCATTTGGTGTTCTTTCTGATAAGTTAACTGATATGTTTGACTTAACTGGAAGAAAAGCTGTGGATGTACAGTATTTCAAGGCCTCAACAAAGAAATTCCAACTTGTGAGTCCAGATAAACCTTAAATAAATTAGTAATTTAGATTTTTTCTGAATGCCATTTTCCTCTCATATTGTCAGTAGTAAATATTTCTGCTTCATTATTTTTCTGTTGCTGCTTCCCTTCATTAATCTTTGTGTTTCCTTCAATGTTGACTCTATTGCTGTTATAAGGGAACAGAAGGATTGCAAAAATAAATCAAGTAAAATAAAAATAAAAAATCCACACTGACTCAACAATCCTTAAAAATGATCTGTTTACTCTTTGGGCCTGACTTGTGGGGAAGCTGGAAGTTTTTTGGTCATATTTGCTTTTGGTCTCTTGATACATAAACAGCATTATGCTAATGCTACATACATGGAAACTTGCAAAGTATTCCCTTTCTAATTAAACACACTAAATTCCAGTTTTGCTGTTGTTGAATTGCACAGCACACTTTCTTCTAATCTGGCAAAATTATTCTCAGACACAAAGGTTGCAGCTTTTTCCTTTCAGGTTTCTGTTTCTGGTTTTCAGGTTTTCTGTTCCCTCCTCCACACATTGTTTTGTTCATGCCGACTCATCTTCCTTCTTACTGAACTTGTCTGAACCTCCTGTGTGTTAACCTCCACGAACAAAGCAAGAAAAACTGATTTTTCAGAAAAGTCTAACGCTCATTTGTTTCTCTCTGATGCACAGTAATCACTTTTATTGTAAGAAACTCTAGTTGTCATTGCGATGGCAACCAGTAATTGATATCAATGAGTTCACAGATCCTGACTTTGTCATTTCTTTCTTTCAGCCTCCATACTGGCTCTCTGAGCCTGGCTCCTCATATCAAACTAACCAATGCTTTTCCCCGCTGATTGTAAAGAAGAGAAATTCAGGGTCAGAGTTTCACCCACAAAGAGCAGAGGTGTGTTTGATTGACACACTGTTGGGGAATTACTGTCTCACTGCAGCTTGGTATTCTGTGTTGTCAGGACCAGTTTCTAATTCATCATTTAAATATTCCAGAGAGAGCCAGAGACAAAATGTCTGAAGGGACAGTGCTATGTATTTTACAGGTTATATAGTGCCATTTCATAGCACAATTAAGTAACTGTTTTACCTTCAGTTGTATAAAATTTGACTTCCTAAATTAACCCTTTGAAATTTTGCCTCTGTTTCTTTAAGAAACTCCTGCTCTTTCTGAAACTCCACCTACAGGAAGTTATCACAACATGGCTCCTCCATTTAATGACATTTTTTCAGCTTTTTACTGAGAAGTAGCTCTTATAATGAGCTGTGCAGTTCCACCAGATATTTGCTAATTGCTGCTGACTAGTCTGAAGGAGCTTAGTGAGGGAGTTGTCTCAGGGCTGCTGTGTGAGGTAGAAGCTTGTAAGTTTCTTGGAAACACCGCCTTGATCCTATTGAGACAGCTTGGAAGCACCTGTAAGGCGGAGCTAGCTGCCACCAGACGGTTGCCATGAGAGATTAAAGGATTTCTCAAACATGCATGAAAGAATCAAGGCACCATGTAAAGTTTTGTTTTTGACGAGGAAATAATACCATAATATGATGTAAAACTCAAAAGAGTGGATTTTACCTAACACTGCCCCTTTAAATATCTGATCATGCAGTAACTGTCATGGCGTCTACAGTTTGAATTTGTTAACCTAACATGTCCAGTCACAGGCATGTGAATTGAATTTTTATTCACTTTCATTATATTTATTCAATTCATGTATTAGTGTGTCATGAAAACTAATAATACAGATATCATCACACCACACAGAATTTATAGCCAATGAAGTTAAAGCTGAGCTTTTTTTTTCTCAATTTATTGTTCTGTTCATTAGTGATAAAGCATCTCAGATGGTAAGTATGAATCCTGATCATGCTGTTAGTTATTATAAACCACAGCTCGTCTGACGCTTGGCACATTGTGGAAGCAACAACAAACCAAGAAGTGACGGCCATATTTCATCTTCTTTATTTAAATTCTGCCAACCCTTCTTATATACGATAGAAAAAACAGCTTAGATCTGGACTTTATGATCCTTTGTTCTTTGTTTTAAAATGACACAACTGTGTTTTATTGTGACAAATGACAGAATGGCTTGAAAAATGACTTTCTTCTATTTTATTGTTCAAAGTTTTACTGCAAATAGGTTCTGAATAAATCATTTTTGAAAAAAAGGCCTCAAAGTTCTGTTCAGTGCCTCTCCAGTTACACACACTCTCGATCCCACCGAGTCACAAATGTTCATAAACTTTGTTTTGGCCTTAACATTGGAGTTCACTTTCAGTTCACTTTGCTGTTCTAACATGACTCTTAAAAATTGCTCAGTTTCTGCCTGACTAACCTTGTGTAAGTGGAAGAGGTATAAACATTGAATTTGATGAAGCTGAACTGTTTCCTTGTGCACAAATACAGAAGAGCGGAGGTTGCTGTAACTTCTAGCTGCACTGGAGCGTGATAAATACTTGAGGTGGGGCTCACACCTCCCAGGGTATGAGGCGTTCTCCTGAACATGTCCTCTCCGTCATAAATAACAACATACAACAGAGTGGAGAGGAGGGAGCAGCCTGCCTGAGGCATGGAAACAGCTGCTTTAAAGCATTTGGCTAATAGTAGCGATATATCAGCTGAAGTTATCTCTGGTCTTTGTGACTTTAGCTGTCAAACTAAAAAAATCTCTTCAGTTTGTGTTATAAGATCTATAATGACTTTACCTGGAAGTCAAGCTGGAGCACATGTATATATCTATCTATCTAGCTTGCTAGCTATATATATATATAGAGAGAGAGAGAGCTGCTTTGACTTTGGTACTAAACGATCTTTGCAGTATTACAAAGTCTTTCACTTAATGAATTATCTGTAGCTCGCTTTGGGACTTTGCTTTAGTCTGTTGTGTGTTTAGAGATCATTTAAAGTCACTTCTTCTGTGAGGTTATCGTTCTTCTACACAAAAATCAATAAGTTCAGTGATATGATTCAGTACTTATGGAACATATCTGGGGTGGAGTCAAAATATTACCATCATGCAACACTGTGTCGTAATGTGGGGTTGTAGGATGGTGAGGTAGAAGCTGTGGACCCAAGTTGAAGTGAGATAAATGATGTTTTAATAATAAATAACAGAAAAAACAAATCCAGGTAAATAAACAGGGGAGTAATCAAAACAAGACACAGCTAGGATCAATCAAGGAGGAGACGGGACAACAAAGAGACTCAACTGACAGAAACTTAAATAAACACGCAGAAAACGCAAATCCTCACACACTGATATGGTATTTATCCATAGAGTATCATCCTTAAAGGGGCAGCATTGTGTAAAATCTACTTTTTTTGAGCTTTCCATCGTGTCATGATGTTATTCCCTCATCAAAAACACACCTGGAGTGTTGCCTTGTTTCATGTTTGAGGAATCCTTTAACAGCTCTTCATAATATCTGGGTGGACCGCCTTTCAGGACAAAGCTCTTCCTCAGAGCTGCAGTTTCCAAGCCTCCGCCTCACAGAGCAGCCTCTCCTGTGACTCCCACACTCAGCTCCTTCAGACTAGCCAGGAGCAATTAGCAAACCCCTGGTTTCCACCAGTGTTTGCTGAACTCAGCAAGAGCTGAGTTCAGTGCAATGTTGGTTAAAACATTGTTAAATGGGAAAGAGGAAATTTTGAAAAAGCAGGAGTTTCTAAAGATACAGAGGCCAAATCACAAGGCATTAAATTGCAAAGAAAACTTTATTTTAAGTCATATTTGATGTCTATAGTATATTTTAATAACTACTCCTAGTTTAACAGGTTATTTTCATCAGAACTGGGATCTCAGACCATGTGGAGACTCTTTGTCTGAGTGTTCATTTCTCCACTGGACGTGTGGCTGCTAGAAACAAACCAATTAATTGTGATCACTGCTGAGAACCTTAGAACCATTTCTCAATTTAAACATTTGTGCCAACAATCCAGAACTATGTGCGTAGTGGTCTCAGAATGTCTTCTCTTTGTATCTTTTCTCCCCTCCAAAACACCAAACCCTCTGATTCAAATTCCTCTCTCCGATCCTCCTAACTCCATCAGGCTGGTGGTCAGCCAGACGTCTGCGTGGTCCAGGCCTTAATAGATTCACCCGACACAGTGGAGAAAGCTGTAATCCTCAGTTTGGTATTCTGACAGTAGCAGAGTGAGGGGCCACACAGAGAAAGCTGTTAGGGTGAAATAGTGTCTTGCACCTTTACACTTTAACTCAACAGGCCATGGCTGTAACCCTGCAGGGTGTTATGAGGAAATGACTTTATGGACGGCTTCCAACATCCTGACAGTCACTAACCTGACAGGTTCAGTCAGCCTGAGTCTCTGGGATCTGTCCGTCCCCGAAGTTGGCTTGTCTTCTTTTCAGGAGCAATGCATTGCTGGTTGATGCTGAACATTTTATAATGACTTTATAAGTGCTCAGCAGGAGCAATTTGTTGCACAGTTAAAGGGCAACACTGAAGGGTAGGGTAACCCAACGATCAAAGCTTCATGGATCATGGATGCATTTGTGCGATTAAGCTGGAACCTTTCTTTGCTTTTGAAGATGCTGATGGTAAATTGTAATTGTTTGAATGAGTATTACAGAATCTGAAGAATATTGTGACGTTTGTTAAGTGATCAAAAGTAAGAATCTGTGGACAGCAGTCACCACAAACTCAGAGTTGCTTCCATTAAAACGGTCTGTTTAGCAAAATAATATAAAATTCAAGATGAGCTGATAAATCAGCTGGTGAGTGGAATCAAATGATATGATTGCTAACACTAAAGGGTGATTAGTCAAGTAAAGTAGGCGTTCATACCAGGAAAGTCCTTTAGACTGATTGTTTGGTCCACTTTGCTTTCGCATTGAGCAACTTTGCAAGTGGACTATAATTTGCAAACAAACTCATGCATGGTCACTGCTGCCAGGAACCCAGACACAGAAAAAAACTACTTTGTATGTCCGGCTTGCTCTATTTCTGTTGGGCACATTTTAACTATAATACCATTTTGAATGATAAGAGCAGCTCATACAACGCAGAGACATTTCTAATTGTGGGTCAGCGTCACTAATGCTTCAGGCTGAATTCAATGGGATCCTATGAGTCCCTCTGACCCACAACGACCCATGGATCAGGTTGGATTCCAGTCTCATGCAGAAAGTTTTGACATACTGAAGCAGATCAGTAGAGTTAGACAATGAGTCTGTACACTCAAGGGATTAGTGTACTTTATAAACTGATAAATATGAACAATTAAATGCCTGTAAAGGTGATTTATTTGTTAGAAGAACTAAATTAGATTTTAATTCCTCAGTAACAAACAAAAAATAATGTCCTCTGCCAGACTGAGAACTGCTTACACAACCCATCTGGACTGATTAAGTTTCATCTGTTTATGTAACTGAAATGAGTAAGAAGTGAGCATGGTTTTTGAAGGGAATTCCCACTCTATTTATTATTTACTGTATTATTTTAAAGTCTTAGGATGAGGTGCTAAAGGAACTTAAAGTAAATTCATTCCACACATTTCAGTTGAGGAAAAATGAAAGCTGTGTTTGTACTTCTCTTCATGGTTATGTCCTGTAGAGAGAACTCCAAACTAAGCCAATACTTCAATAATTTAAGGCACACAGCAGGTAGAGGATAAATATTTCCAGTTCAGCAAACTAAAACGAATGTATTAATGACTAAAATCTCATTTTCATGTCAAGTACATTAAAATGAAGTCAGCAACTAATTTTGTCTCATATGAATGAGACAAAATTAGGAACCTTTTGGTAGTCTGTGACTCAGATAATGAAGATACATGTAGATACATATTTATAGTTTCACAGGAAAGGAAATGCAAATATCCTTAGCTACTCTGCCTTAACATAAATCTGATTGCAAGGCTCAAGCCTTTCGTGTCTCACTTTAGAGGTAACAGTAAGAGCCGTGGAGGCAGCGTTTAATTACACTCCTGTGTGTGTGAGGAGAAAGAGAAGTCCTGAATGAGTCTGGAAGTTCATTGTTTGGCTGACTGCTGCTCATGACTCAGAGATGTGGATGAGTTACAGACCCTGACATCCCGGCTGTTTTCTTCTCAATCCATGCTGAAATGTTTCCACTGGAGACGTTTCATTCATGTTTTCTCCCATTGATCTAAAGTGTTCAGATTCAGATTCTTTTGGTGACTGACTGCTGGAGAAAGGAAGCCTGTGATGGAGCTGTAAAATATTTTTACAAACAAAAATTAGGAATATGAAGTATGAATTTGTATTAATGCCCTGGGTCATACTGCGATGGCTTTGTAGCTGTAGTTACGATGAAAAGTGCTTGTGTGTGGACCAGTATCCCACAAACACACAGATTTTTACCCATTCTTTGCAAAGCGACTCAAACTCAGACAGATTGGACAGAGATGGTGTGTGAACATCAAGTCCTGCCAGAACTTTCATACTGGATTCAGTTCTGGACTTTGACTGGGCAGTTTATCACAGGAATATACTTTGATCTAAAACTCTTCCGTTATGTGTTGCTGGAATATGAACCTCAGCCTCAGACTCAAGTCTTTCGTCCTGAGTTTTTGTTCCATTCTGCATCTCAAATGTTTCTTTCTCCCTGCTGGAGAAAGGCTTCCTCTGACTGTCATGTTCCACAGTGAGGAACTTCTGACTCTTTTCCTCCATTTTTAATGACTTTCTTGGTAACACTTTATTTGAAGGGGTGTGCGTAAAGCTGACATGACACAGTCATAAACATGAAGGAGTCTTCATGACTGGTTATGACTGTTGTCAAATTTGCATTGAAAGTGTCATCATGTCATTTCATATGTGAGTCTTGATTTATTTATAGTGTTATGGTAAGGTATTATGTTGCTCACAGGTGAACTCTGTAAGTCATGACAATTGACTTTCAGAGTCAACAAAAATGCATTGTTTTTTATTTTGGGGCTACACAGGAATGGGGGCTGAAAACAAATGAAAATGTTTCTTTTTTTTTTTTTTTTGTGCCCAAAAGAACTACAGCTTCCTGCTTCACAGTTAAGAGCTGTGTGTTGGTCTATCATGTAAAATGCAGATAAAGTAAAGTAAAGATGTTGCTTGTAATGTGACATATTGTGAAAACGTTTACATATATTGATGTTGTTGTAGAAAGTTTTAACTTCTTTATGGAACACATTCGATACAATGTTCCTAATGCTTGTTTTTATTTGCTTCACTTAATGTCATTGTGTAATGATGAAATAATTAGTAATCTTAAATTAGCTTTAAAACTGCTGGTTCCAATGTTTTGTTTTCCTCTTGATACTTTTTAGGTTTTCATTTAAAGCAACCCATTAATTATGACTTTATAGTGTAAATATAGACAGACATAATGTGGCATTAATTATCATTATACTGTTTTTCATCTCCAGGGGTGTTCAATGTACAGAGTATAACTGTGTGAGCGTGTGCATGCATGCATGTGTGTGTGGGGGGGGAGGGGGGGGTGCGTGTGTGTGTGAGAATTTGCAGAAAAAGGAACCCACTTATTTTCTCTGACTCAACCCTCCTCTTCGTCCGTCAGTGTCTGTGTGCACAACGCTCCTCAGTGCTTTTATGAATGTTGACATTTGAGCATAAATTATTGCATTTCTCTCCATCTCTGACTCTTTTGAAGAACAAGCACTCACCATATTTCGTCTCCTTAGATCTGAGTTATTATTCTGTGGGTTCCCTCAAACGGAGGCCTCTCCACCTCCTGGTTGTAGGGTCTTACTGTAATTGGCAGATTTGGTTGAACGCAGCTAAAATAGTACAATGCAGAGCTAAATTACATACAGGGAGCTGTTTGGTATGTAAAGATGTTTGGGGATTGAGGCCGAAAGATGGGCTGAAATGAAGAACAAGGCAGAAAAAGAATCTTGTTTTGATCTCATTTCTCTACATGTACATGAAGTTTCTGGAAGTAAAATTATGTTTAATTGGTTGAATTTAGTCAGGAGGACTAGAGGTCAATATCAATTGCCCCTGGATGAGTCCATATGGTCGATATGGTTGTAATATTATTATTTAGCTTGTGCAGCAGTGGTATTTGATATTTTCAAACTACTTTCATCTGTCCCTGGGCAATCGTTGGCTGCTGTAATTATGCTTTATAGGATGTTTATCTTTTGCTACAACATTATTAAAACAGTGTTGCAGGACTAAGCTGAATAGAGCTGACACTACTGAGCATCTTCTAAACATCCAGTTCCTTTAAAAGGAGACTTTTATAGCATGTAAAGCATCTCAGTGATATAATGATGGAAACTTCAATTTTATGTTACAGGATAGTGATTTAAATCAGTACACAATGTAGATGTAGATAAACATCATTTGCAATTAAATCTTGTTTATGTGGAGAGGGAAGTTTTACCATGACTCATTGGCTCTAGTCGCCTCCACTCAACTCTATGCGGTTTTTTCACATTTGTGTTGTTGGTACCTTGTCTTCAGACTGATGTTTAAATGGTGATATTCCATGTTCCAACAGTCTTGTTAAGACCCGAGGAATTTCCAAGGATTCCCATAACTCACATTGCTTCAGACTCTGCCTCAAATTCTGTCCCTGCAGATGCTGGGCCTATGCCAAGGTCACTGATTAATGTCTTTTTGGAAACCAGAAGCCAAGGTTGGACTACCAGAACCTGGAAAGCCCTGAGGGCCTTAGAGAGAGGATGAAGAGCTCCTTCACATTGAGGTTTGGAAAGTGCCACTGCTCCTTTGAAAGGATTTATTTAAGGTGACTCATCAGGAAGCCTTCTGGGCGCCTCTCTCTGGAGGTTCTCCAGGCCCGTCCCGCTGGATGGAGCCGCCAGGGGAAACCCAGAACACATGGGAGGGACAATGCATCACTTCTGACATGGGAACACCTCTACAATCCCACAATGACCAGCTCCTAGTGGAGCAGGAGAGATGAAAGTCAGTTTTCCTCTTGGATCCAAGACTCCATCTTAGATAGGAAAAAGATGGATGGATGGATGGATGGATGGATGGATGGATGGATGGATGGATGGATGGATGGATGGATGGATGGATGGATGGATGATGGATGGATGGATGATGGATGGATGGATGGATGGATGGAACTGAACGTAGGATTGTTTTTTTGTCGAGGGTGAACTTGACCTCAGCTGGTTCTATAAAATGACAACAACTCCAGATATTATTTACTGGTAATTCTTTCCAAACCCTCTTCAGTGTTCAATGTATTGCTGGTCTTTTACACGTTACATGGAGAACCAAGATGACTTCCAGTCCAATCATCAGAGTTCTTGTCTTTAACTTTCCTGTTGCTCTTAGCCTTAGCCAATATCGTTATCCACTCTAATACAATGCCCCTCTAAGAGGAAGATGGGAAAAATCCAAAAGCCACATAAAAAACCCAGATTAGTTTGCAAATGCACCCAGACAAAAACTTTACAGATTTTGAAAAATAAATTAAAACTGACATGTTTGACCATAACTGCTGTTACATTTACAGGAAAAAAAAG
Organism: Poeciliopsis prolifica; assembly: GCF_027474105.1. Lineage (NCBI taxonomy): Eukaryota > Metazoa > Chordata > Actinopteri > Cyprinodontiformes > Poeciliidae > Poeciliopsis > Poeciliopsis prolifica. Next base: position 77,349 of record NW_026562629.1, read on the forward strand.
AAGATTATAAGCATGGCAGCATCATACTGTGTGGATGTCCCACTAGGACAGGAACTGATTCACTTCATAAAATAGGTTACTTCTTGAAATGGATCTCATGAGAAGAAAATGGAACACATCTTAAGACATGAGCCAGAAACCTGAAGCGTGGCTCTGAGTATGTTTTTCAACTGGACGATGGTCTTAAGCTGCCAGATAAAATGACAAAGTGGCTTTTTGAAAAATATTTTCTTATTTTCTAGAATTTAACAGCAGAATTAATTGTGGTATTTCTACCTGACCTGAAACAGAAAGAGCCCAATGTGATTTAACATTGGGCTAATGTTGGGGAGGAAACATGGGGAGGAAAAAAAGTTATGTGCCTTTTTTTATAGTGTATGTAAATATCTGGTTTGTTTGTGGTTATGTATGAACAGAGGATGCTGTCTGCCTCTGGTCATTTCATGTCTCGGGAAGCCTTGTTTCTGTTGCATGTTTAGTTTATTCAGTGTACTGCAGCAGTCTAAGCACCATAAATACATTAAAGTTATTAAATCCAGAGCCATGTATATGCATTACACTTCAGTAGATCCGCAATGCGGTAAGGAAAAACAATATTTGCCTGGTAAATAGGAGAAATGTGCAGCTAAGTTATTTCTTTACTTTACAGGACAGATTGTCACAGGCTCAGTAATTCTGGTGAGTCGCAAATACATGCTGCATATAAATCATCACTAATACATGTAAAATAAATGTCTAGTGAAATATTTTTGTATGAATGTAGTTTTGTATAAATCTAGTGAAGCTGAAGAGCCAGCAGAAATTGTCCAGTTAGAAAGTAATTTGAAGCATCAAACAGTCGTTGAAAACAGTGTGTGCAGGTCAGCAGACACACACCATGTCTCACAGAGTCATTAGGCAGCGTTACCAGCACCTAATAGCTCAGAGTGGTCCAATTTGAGTGTAATTTAGCTCCCATGCAGACCAGTGATGGGTATGTAACCGACTCTATTTGGAAGAGAGTGCATGTCCAGAAGGGCAGCACACAGGATAAGTGGTGGGATCACTAGTGGAGCCGTGGTTATCGAACAGTTAGTGGGACATCTGACCCTCGATAAAACAGAGAGGGCAGCTCGGCAGCCAGAGAGGCTCATGGGAGAACGAGACAGGAGCGATGGACTTACAGGAGTCTGATGGGTGTTGGGTTGTGGATTTGAAAGGTTGACAACATTCTGTGCCTTGAGGTCTGATGGCATTAAAAAACATACTGCACTTTGATCCTCCAACTACTTCCTGTCGTCTTCTTCTTCATGGTTTGTGGCAGTGGAAACATCCGGATGTTGATCATGTGTCTCACCTGATGTGAATAAAATGTTTCCACTGCAGTGTTCCAAAAGAAACTAATTTCACGGCAACCCTCTTCCTAACCCCCCCCCCTCATCCAAACTCCAAAACGTTTCAGTGAAAAACGAGGCTTTTTATTATTGCTGTGTTTCCATTAAACAAATTTATTTTCAAATTTCACTTTTATAGAATAGAATAGAATAGAATAGAATAGAATAGAATAGCATTTATTGTCATTGAACAGGATTCAACGAAATTTCTATTGCAACTCCCGTGCAAAAAGTCAAATATATAAAATATTAAATAAACAAACACACAATAATAATAATATATACAACTAAAATTAACTAAAAGCACTCAACCACACCAAGAAGAAGCAGCAGGTCCAATTATGGTAAAGTGCAGATGATGTGACAATATATATATACTCACTGGAAACACAGATGTTGAGTGTTGATGTTTTGTGCCATACTTTACCTTCATCCAGAAGTCTTGGAGGGCTTTAATGCACAATGCTCAATGTGCATTGTGCACATTGAGCTGCTGCTGGTGCAGCCAGAAACCTTCTGATCAAAAGTGGATTATCTGTTTAATCCAGTGAAACTCCATCTTGACTGGCTGAACCCAAAAGACAACAAAGTGTCCTCATCACTTCAAAATGCTTAATAAATGTAGCGTTACATGTTGCTATTGCTAAAATTGAGAAGAATACATGAAGTGAAGAACAAGTTTTTCTATTTCTGCCTCTTTTCTCTCTTATTTTTTATTTGTCTGTAAGGTTTTGCCGCCTGTCATGATAACAACAGCAGCATGAATAGCGGCTCTGTTTTCTCGCCTCGGACTGGTTTTGCATTACACGAGCCATTAGGTTCAAAGACCGGCGGACAGACCATGGACAGCAGGCGGCCATGTTCACTCGGCGGCAGCTGCACACGCTGCAGAGGCCAGAAGAGATGGCTTAATGAGGGGACACGGAACAAAGGGAATCTAGAAAGAGCGACAAAGGAGAGAGGGCAGCGACGGGGCAGGAGAGGGCGAGGCTAATGAGAGGCTGTACAAACCCAGAATGTCAGCAACGCAGCCGGTACCGGTTGCTCGGGCCCCTCTGTGGGTCTGTCAGAGTGTGAGCACGTGGACGTTAGCAAGAGAAGGAGAAGATAGGAGGAAAACACAGTTAATGAGTGTGTTAGCTGCTGTTACACACCAGCGTGTCTGTCATGTTAGAGTTCTGTAATAGCTGGTTGAGTGACGGATCTTTTCTGGGTGCCGGATGTTAGCCACTCATTAGCTCAGCAATAGTTACTCAGGATGATGGACGTGTCTGCAGGAAGAAAAAGAGAAAAAGCTAAGCGCAATTTGATTGACTGTCGGATGGATTTAGACATCTTTGTAGCTTGGGGTACAAACACATTTTTTTTAGATGTTCAAAAATAATAACACCTCCTCTCTCTCTAAGCTCTGGGGAATTGCTCAGCAACTCATCGCCATGGTAACTGAGTCGGGAGGATGCGGTCTGACTCCTGACATCTGTGTAATTCATGAAACGCTCACCCTTTGGCTCGGAACAATCACGGAAAAAGTTTAATTCGATGAACGCGGCAATCATCTCGTTTCCACGCCTCCTGACCTTCGGCTCTCCCGCAGCAGCTGCCGCCAATTGGCCGCCGGTCCGTGGAGTTTACCACCTGGATGATTCTCTGAATTCGGTACATTTTGGGGTCTCAGGTTACTTAAAAATATACCACAAAAATTTTGTTTTTGAACACTGCATCGTTTGAAGGACTCTGAACCTCCAAGAAAATATATTTCCCCACTTTATGCATGAAATCCCAAACCATATTACGAATTTCTTTGTTACTGCATTAAATTCAACCCTGTAACAGGACAATTTGATTCATAATTAAACTAATTATTCCAGTTCCTCTGAGATCACCTGTCCCTTGATCAAAATAACTAATCATAAGTGTATTTTATTTGTGTCTGAATCATAATAATTAGATTAATAAGTGTAATATGGCAACTTGATGTAAAAGTCCTTTTCATAAGTCATAAAAACACTTCTTTAAACTTCGCATACAGTTCAACAAATATTATTCTACTATTTGCTCTTATAAAAAAAATCATAACGATGTATCATGTAATGGGGTTGAATCCAGGCTTTTACACTCTACTGGCTTTACAACAGTTCAGCCCTGGAACAAAACCACTGTTTTTGTAACAGGGTTGAAGATTTTCACTAAAAGCTGCCATAATTCCACATCAACTGGGGTATGGAGCAACATATGACATGATGAAAACAAGAAATTAATATATGATTCAAAGACAATTCTTCACTTTTACCCAAACAACAATAAATATCATTACTTAAATAACAGTGTTGAAAGGTTGAGCTTGATGATGACAATTTATGGATAAAAATAATCGAATATAGGCAAGAAACTATACTAACACTTCAATGTGTTTACAGTGTGAGCTGGAAGAGAAGTAAGTAGCGTCACTTTCAGGGTGCTGAGAAAATTGGACTGAACCATTATTTATAAAAGGAGGGATTGGTTTACTGTTACAGAGTTTAACGAAACTGGAAGGATGATTAAAAACTGCAAATTTATAAATAAGTCATGTATTTTTGTCATATTTCTTCTATTTAGGTTCAAGTATATCAAGGATTTTTAAAAATTGTGCAAATAACTTGCAGTTACTGGCTATTTTTATTTGTTTTATATTTAGTGATAAATGAACATTGGTCAGTCTGGACATGCTTATTTAGCTGACCTCTTTGCTTCAACAACCCATAAAATGTTTCAAAATATAATTTTTTAAATTTACATTGCCAAGACACATGAAAATTTCCATTTCTTGATTTTCTAAAAAAAAAAAATGGTTTGCATTATATGAAAATCTTTTAGATAAATCTGTGAGACACAAAATGCACCGAATTTAGAGCCACCAGAAACTCCCATGAAAACACACCTGATGGAGACCCGATCACAGGGCAGGTCTGCAGCAGAGCAGCGGCTCGTCCAAACCACTGCACACTTATTTAAGGATAAGACAAAGCAAGAAACATTTGCTCTTCCAGAAATGTCACTGGATACACAAGAAGGAATACGTTACACTGTACAAAACAAATGAATAATTAATTAGTGAAAATTTTCCTTTGACATAAAATCAAACATTGTTCAGCTGATAGTAACAGGCACAAAGTGTGCAAAGAAAAGATCTACATATTGCATAATACATTAAATTATATGTATAATATAATTTGCTTTTGTGTTTATGAATCTATTTGTTACCATTTCAAACTGTTGCATTCTTGATTCATTTATTTTATTTTTTCCACCACACAAAAGCTTTACGTCAGCTCTGGGCCAATGATGTCACTCCATCCTCCTCCTGGAGGCAAAATGGTGACAGAGAGAAACGGCAAGTCTCTCATTTTATCCAGGAAGCTTCCGCATTGTTCTCATCTTTCCCTCCATGCTCCCATATTGGTATTTTCTTGTCAATTTCCCTCATGATAACATAATTATGTCCCGCTGTGCTATGACGGTGAAACACCGGGCGGCAAAAAATTCTCATATTTTCAAATCCAAAATTTGACAGGTATGTGTTTTATGCAATAACTGCATACATTTTTTGAAAAGGTTATTTGTGTATTTATCGATACATTATCACAATGCAATGCTTTTACATTTTTTTAAAATCTGCACCTTAAAATGAACCAAAGTATGATAAACTAAGAAAAATGCTACCATATCTAATAAAAGCTACACTGATCGATATTTAACTGATAATATCTGATGAAAATGAGCAAAAAACACTATGGGAAACAAACTGAATTAGACAAAAGTTCACAACGAAATGAAATTAAACTATAATGAAAAACCCAAAGCGGTTTTAGCCTCTGTTTCCTGTTGTAATGGCACCATGTGGCCAGTCTGCTTTTCTGTTTTCCTTTTCAGCCGCTGATTCTGAATAACTACCCATTCTCCCCTGACGTGACTTTAACAAGACGTTTGTTCACACAGGATAGTTCCTCTGTTAACCTGGGATGATGGTGTGTGAAAATCTCAGCACATCAGCAGTTTCAGGAAGTCGGCGCTAATTGGCTGTCTTCTGCCACTCTAAAGTATTTTTATTTATAAGTATTTTTTAACATTTACATAGGGAAATGGAGATGTGCTTCATCCCAGTGACTGATGACTGATTTTAAAAAATATACTGGATATGTAAGGCAGGATAAAGAAGCTGCTGCAGAGGCAGGTAAAACTCTGAACAGTGGCTCAGCTGAATCAGACTTTTCCTGTTTCTTTCGGTAAGGGATGAGCTCCACACGGCACACAGAGACGAGTTCATTCGCCAGCCACCTGGAGAGCTATTAAAGCTTCTTATTCAGGATGACCCGCAGGGTACCTTCCCTTAAGTCTACAAAAAGTTTGAGCCCATGCCTCTAATTCCAGCCAGCGGCTATCAGCAGGCACTCTCTTCCTCTCTTCCTTTCTCTAATGTAGAGGAACTTATCTGAGGAGTAAGTGTGGACGGGTCAGACCGGGCCTGAATGCAGAGCACTTTGGAAGAGCAGCCTGAAGCCTTCCAGCATTTCACATTTAGTCACTTTTTAACAGACACTTTTGATATTTTTTAAAGATTCACCATATTATAATATCCACCAAAGCAGCAAAGAAAAAAAAAACATTAAGATGAAGAGAAAACAAGATGTTGCCTTTTCAAAAATAAATCAAACATGGATTTGTCATAAAAACCTTTCATTCTCAGGACTTGGTCTTAGCTTTAATTGAACTCTGGTATGTTTGTGTGGAAAATCCGGTTTGTTTGTGGAGATGTGAACATATAGTCGAACTCTGATGCAGACCTAAACAATGAACTCTGGTCTGCTTGAAAACCTCGGTCTCCGTATGGTTGACATGAAATCTGATGCAGTTTGAACACAGGTTCGAGTGCCAAGCAGACCAGAAACGGCTACAAAACCAGGAAACAGACCACAGCGCAAAGCATTCTGGGTAAATATAATCAAACAAACAAGTGTCTGGCGCTAGCAGAAGGAATGGCTTGTGGTCTTTTGCTAAAGACCACAAAGCAGAAATCCTACAAACACTCAAATCTGACGTCGCTCCAATTTGTTTACATTTCATAAACAAGGAAGTTATCAGTGTCTTCTTCTGAGTTTTTTTTTTTTTTTTGTAGTTCCTGGTGTTGCGCCCCTACATGGATGGGGGGCTAAAAGGTTTTTCAAAGATTTTGAATTGTTTGACACAGTGCAGCGTGAAAAAGAACCATGCAGCTGAAAATGGAGCAAATGTTGTAATTTCAGTCTGTAATCAAACCGAGGCCAACGGACTGTCAGGAGTGAAAACATCCAACCACAGCAGAGGAACAGATTCTGTGCTGCTCTGTTCCCGTTTCCAGAAGAGTTCTGTTTTCAGTTATTGGTGAATTGTTGACACCTGGAGCACAGTGCATGAAAGAAATGAAACATTTTCACTAATCTGTCATCAGTTAGGATCAGGTGAAGAAGTTAGAATGAAAAAAGAAAAACATGAAAGTAAAACATAGAAACATTGAAGAGGCATATGCAGCTGGTGAGGGTTAGTTTGTCAAGCAAATCCCTTTAAAATTCAGGGTTTATTAAATAATTCACTTTCTTTACATTTCTTTAAGTTAACAAGAAATTGTTCACTTGAAGTTGAAAAAATTAGATTCAGATTTGGACGGCTGGTTGGAGACGACTGTGTTTGACATGTTGCATGTTTCCTGTTGCTCTGACTCTTCAGACATTTTCATCACTGATCCCCCAGTGAGTCTGTGTGGGAGGTCCCCGCATCTGGGCTTGTTTTCTTTTGCCTGTTTGTATTCATGTGCAAATGAAACCGTAACTCCAGGGTGAGCTTTACCGAACTGAGCGTCACCAGCGAACTGCAGGAAACGGCTTCCTGCACTGATATCCTGAGCGAGATGGCAAACATGAAAATCTGCCTGTGATTATGTTTTATGCTTTCCAAATCAGATGTTTCGGGTTTCTTAAAGAGTCTTTCAGCATTGCCATGGTGACCTGGTGTCCTCTCTCTCTAGTTTCATTCTTTAAGGTGTCTCAGGTTGTGAGGACAGATCTGCACACAGACCAGGTTCCTTCAAATTCCTGATAATTCAACTGAACTCTGTGAATGTTCAGGTTCTTTGTATCCATCTGCTGACTGATACCTTTCAATAAATAACCTTTTCTCTGATTGGCTAGAGAGTTTTTTTTCAGTTTTCATGCTGTCGTGGTAGCCATGGTTACTGATGAACCAGTGCAATGAACCTCCCAGAACCATCTGACTGTGTTCAATCACCGGAGACACTGACTGCACTCATTCCACCCAATGTGAGACTATCAGCCCCAACTGACTGAACCTCTGTTAAATTAGCTTAGTCACTTTAAAGGGGGTGAAATTTTTACGTTAAAAGGTAAAAGCTAATATTTTTATTCAATTATCATTATTTTGTAGAATTCAGTTTTCACTTTCATATTAAAGGATTTTTGAAGTCTTTTGTTAAAAAGACACATTTGGCTCATCATAATTGATTTTTAAAACAAATAAAAATATTAAAACATGGAAGGGGGACGAATACTTTGTACAGTCACTGCCAGTCGACTTCCTCTGCAGGTTTTCCCAGTCAGGGTTTGAACCATCTGTGAACTTTATTCAAACTACGAAGGCAGTGGACCAGCTATCCAGTTGGTTTTGTTGTTTCTGCGTTTTACGGCGACTCTCAGAGGAGGGTAATGATTCAGTCAGTAACCGACTCAGAACACACCTGGACTGATCACGAGCTGAAATTCAAATGATTTAATTCCCTCCAGTGCGGCAGCAGCCAGCTCTCTGTGACGATCAGAGCCGGAGCGTCAGTCGGGATGAAATTACACGTCACGCCGTCGTTACCTGGAGGCCAGAAAGCGCCGCTCTCTTTCTCATCACAAGTCTCATTTCCATGCAGTGAGTTACAACCAGCTGCAGTGCACATAACTAATTGTAATGAGCTCTAATAACAAGGATCTCTGTGTTTTGTCACAGTGGGAAGAGAAAGGGGGGGTTGGAGGAGAAACACAATGGCAGAGAGAGCAGCAGGAATATCTTCTTTCCTTCTGATTGAATCCAATTTTCATACTTTCAATTAATTAAAACTCTCAGAATAAACTGAGATCCAGGCTGCATGTGGAAGCGCTCCGTGGTTATTTATGTACGCAAATCCATTTTTGGACTAAAAAGCACAGAGTGCCTCATAATTGTGTTGCAGAGCAAAGTGGAGAAACTGTCCAAAGCTGTGGGTTTGACAGTTCTTCAGCAAACAGCATGGCTGTTGTTTAATGATCGGTTAATATCACATGTGTCCCATGTGCTGAAGAGGTCACAACTTTTTAAAAATACTTATGAAGGCGTATAATTATATTGGTACAAATTTGGGCCCAAAAAAGTTTGTGCTTGTAAATCAAGCTGTTTTAGTGATTGAATAAATATACATGTGAGCTTAACAACAAAAATATTTATTGTTTTCAATCTGTAATTTATGTTCTTCATCCACCAGATTGCAGTAAAGTGTGGAATTTCAGGATCTCCTGATCATTCATGGAGCTAAAACTACGGACTGCGGACACTGACATTAGCATTAGAGTTGTCATGGTTAGAACTGAGATGCTATTTTAGATTTGAATAACTTCACTGACTACTCTTAGCACAAGATGGAACATTTCCAAATGATAAAATCTGACCTATAGTAGGCTGGTTAGTTGGTTGAGGGCGTAATCTGCCTGCAGCCCAATGAATCCTGGAGTTTGTTCCCATTTGATGCATAAATGAGATGTGATATTTCAGCTGCAGATATTTTTCTTCATTTTCAGACATATAAACACTGATAAGGTGATTCCTATGACTATCCTGAGGAAACCTCTTTTCCCAGCTCTGCTGTGTTTCTGGAGTTTGGTGCCTTAGACCTGAGTAGCTAGCATGCTTTCAGTGAGTCAGAACACACTGTGCATATGCTGATATGGTTGTGCTAATGTGAAGAAATGTTGACACTGTTTATCCCTTTTTGTGGGTGCATAATTGATACTCACGCCCATCAAAGCCTTTTGTTTACATGAATTAGGCCTTCATTCTGAGGCTATTTTGACAGGCCAAACAGGCTTTTGTTGAGAAACGACACAGAGGCACTTTGAATTTTACAAAACACCTTGGAAAGTGTGATTCGCCATCTGCTGTACGCTTGCAGTCGCTTTTCATTTCAGTCAGCAGTACAGAGACTTTTCTAAAAGTCGCTGTGTTGCATGTTCACGGTGTTGAGCCATCCTTTGTTTGGCTGTGATGGAAACAGCTCTAACACCTCAGAATGTACAACAGCAGAGTTTGACGGTGCTCTGACAACATGTCATGTCTGGGAATGTTGGGCCTCTGACATTTGATTTGCTGTCATGTTCTGATTCATTAATGTAAAGTTGAAACAGAAGTTTAAATACGCAGAACATTTTTCTCTCTCTGAATTTAAATCAGACCGATTTTTTCTTGTTTCAAGTCAGTTAAGATTGCCAAAATAATTTCTTTTTGATAAATGTCACAATAATACATTAATACGCTTGTTCAAACATCCATCCGTTCTTTTACACTTTTATCCCGGGTGGGGTTGCAATAGGTGATGGTTCCCATCTCAAGCGGTCAATGGGCGAGAGGTGGGGTCACCCTGGACAGGTCACCAGTCCATCACAGGGCAACACAGAGACAAATAACCACGCAAGCACTCATACACATGAACTCACATCAAAGGAGAATTTAGAGACCAATTGACCTGACAGTCATATTTTGGACTATGGGAAGAAAGAACCCAACCATGCACAGGGAGAACATGCAAACCCAGGACCTTCTTGCTGCAAGGCAGCAAGAAGTCAACGAGAAGCTTAATCATACTTGTTTACAATTCACTTTCAGAGGGCTTTGGAACTGTGAACACTGAACAACATTAACATTATCATCATTGAAAGGTTGAGTGAATAAAAACATTTTTTATTACACCAATATAGTAATAAGAAACTGCACAGACTTCTGATATTCTTTGGGATCAACCCCACCCCCCACCCCCCCCCAAAAAGAAAAAAATCCCCAGTTGAGACTTTGGCAAACAATGTAATCATTTTGCCCATTTTGTGATAATAACAAATAGTACACATTCTAACATTATTGTTGCAGGATCACAAAAACATTTGTAAATGTAATGTAATAATTAGGACATTAACAGTGCAACCTGGCCGGACAGCAAACAGGGTAAAAAGCTCCGACTCCTTTCATTTCTGTGCCCCAGGCTGGAGGTCCACCACTCTGGTCTGGACTCCAGTCCAGCAGAACTGACTGAAGTGATTACACTGCCACCTCAGTAAGTCAACCGGTGCTAAAAAAGCCTGTTAGTCAGAGAAGCAGGAAAACACTGAAACATTTAGCACAGTGTGTGATGGGGATCAGGGCGGGGGACTACTGGCCTCCACCGCTCACTAGCCTCCAAACCCCAAATGTTAATGGCCAGCAGCGACATGTGTTAAATACTAAATCATGTGGATAAGTTATTCCATCTTTTATTTGTTCTGTTCAAAGCTTGAATAAATATTGATGGTTCCAATCTGTATTCCGAGTGTGAGCTTTTAATTATGGATTCTACTGGTTTTCTACAATGGAGTCTTTCAGAGAAGGTCAAAAATGTGTCAAAACTGTATTGAAAAGAAAGTCAGAATCCATATGGAAGTTTTCTGTCTCCCTGGAGGATTAGAAAAGGTTTTATCCATTTTATTGGCTTGGTAAAAATGGACCTTTAGAGGCTCCATGTGTGGCAGAAACATCCTCCGTACATCTGTCCAGGAAAGATGTAGATTAGATTTTTCTGCTGCTACAGAGAATAACATGCAGCAGCAAAGACACTAAGTGTGATCCACATGACAAATTTTCTACCAGCAGGAAATGGATTCAGAAAGTAAAAAATGCTTCACTAAACTTATAGTCACATAACAGAAACATTAACTCCACTTCAAAATAAGGCATTATAGCTTTATTGTAATGTATCTAAGAAAATCTGACAGCCAGTAAACACTAATCACCTAACAAAGAGTCAAATATCACTAGAAACAACAAAATATTTTGATCATGTTCAAATTGAGAGCGGTATAATGTTCTTTTGCTATTTTTTCAACAACAAACACTTAAAATGTTTGCGTGAATACACAAGCAGATTGTTTTTGAAATGTATTTTAGATGACTAATAAGTTATCCAAAAAGTGAAGGGTTTCAGCCTTTAAATGTTTTAAAGAGGTCTCTGTTTCAAATGAACCCATGAGTCTCCAGAGTTTTCTTGTATACATAAAGAGTTCTAACCTTTAGCTGCCATTTTCAATGTGTGGTTTAGTTAAAAGTTACTTTGAGGGAGGAGCCATCATGAGAAGGACCTAATTAAAGAGTTAACACACACAAACACACGCAAACACACACAATCGCTAACTTACGTTTTGTTGCAGCTTGGACTGGTGCGGTTCATCGTGGGGTCACACGCGGGTCATCGTGGGGTCACACGCGGTTCATCGTGGGGTCACACGCGGGTCATCGTGGGGTCACACGCGGGTCATCGTGGGGTCACACGCGGTTCATCCCGCTTCAGTTAACATTAATCCTTATCTATCATTTTCAAACATTTTCCCAGCTTTATTTTCAATTGTCTTGTTTCCGGATTGTGACGCACAAGGAGAGAGTTGCGTGATGTGGTGGTTATACTTTCCATTACATTACTTGAGTACATCCATTTTTACAGTAATTTCCATACTTAAGAACAAGACATTTCAGATACTTTAAGACTTTAACTCAAGTTACATTTCAGTCAGTGACTTGGACTTTTACCAAAGTCATATTTTGGAGAGGTACTTTTACTTGACTCTGAGATTTCAGTACTTTATACAACACTGTCCCAAACTAGGTAAAACTGTTTGTTGTTTCCAACACATTATGCAGGATTTTCCAGGATGAAGTCCACAGACTTTTTAAGGCCTGTGAGATCAGCTGTAAGGAACAGTTGGTCTGTTCCGACAGCATCTGGGTGACAAACCTCTTACTGTTAAACTTGGTGTTTCCTTTTATCTGTCACCCATCTGTTGTTCAGCAGGGCTGCATCTGAACAACTGATTATATGTTGCAAGTCTTCTGTGACATCAAAGCCTCGGGCGAGGGAGATGAAATGATTCTTATAGTAATATTTGTGCAGATGTTGAGATTTCTGCCCTGGGATATGAAACAGCAGTAGATGAATT
>NW_026562629.1:95000-99699 GCF_027474105.1 Poeciliopsis prolifica
TGCACTACTCAGTGGTTGCCATGGAGATTAAAAGATTTCTCAAACATAGATGAAAGAATCAAAGAAAAACTTTTTAAGTTTCTTTTTTGATGAGGGAGTATTATAACATGACGTAAACCTTGAAAAAGTCATTTAATGGAACTGAAAGTCCACATTGTTCAGTAAAGTCTCTTTCAGAAAGGTCTGATAACTGTAATTCAAATCTGAGCTGCTATTCATGAGCAGGGTGGTCTTACCGTTCCATTCAACTTTTAGCAATGCAGAGGTAAAAAAAAAAAATGTAAAAATCCATTCATCTGCATCCCCTTTCAGCTGCAGGGGAGGGCATGTTAATTATTTGAACTTGGAGCGAGGAGCTGAAACGCTCTCTGTCCGTCCTCTCCTTGGATGCAGCAGCCCGTAGGACGACGACTGTCCCCCAAACCCCCAGAGGCCCGGAAGCTGCAAACAGTGCGATGCTGCAGTTATGCTTCTTAAGCTTTTAATCACTAAAGCAAACACAAACACAGCCTCATTTATGGATGTTCTACAGTCATTTATTAAGCAAAACATAACCAGATTTACCGGCTCTGTGAGAAGAAGCTGAGGTCACACGGCAGGCCATGTTATTGCCTTTCTCCATAGCTTCATACTTTATGTTCCCTCTCTCCCTACAAGTGGGGCCAGCTCATTTGGAAAAAAACAGCGAGCGAGAACACAGTGAGGAGCTGGCAGCCCAACACAGAGAAGTGATTGGAGGCAGAGAGGAAATAAGGGGCCTGGAGAGATGAGCAGAAAGGGGATTAAATTGGGTGCTAACTCAGGTTAATGCTAGAGGCCCTTACCACTAAATCAAGGCAGGAGCAAGAGAAGTGGAGGGGAAAACAGAGAAGAACAAGAAGAAGATGAAGATAAAGCAAGGAAGACGGGTGGAGAACAGAGGATTGAGGAGAAGAGTGGTAAAGAGTCAGAGATGTAATGCTTGAGCTGATTATGGGTTTGTTTCAACGTTCTCTCTCAGACTCATACTGCGATTTGAAAAAGTATTCATAGCACTTCAACTCTGCCACGTTAAAACCCTGTGGTAAGATCAGCAGAACCTTTTTACAGTGACATAAGGTGAAGTGCGTCTGCACAACCACTTAGGCAGATATTACTGGTTCAGTTTTTTTAAAATCTTTTATTAGGAGCTTTGGTCGTAATTAGATTCTGCAGGTTGATAAATATGACCTTGACATTTTCAATTTATTCTCGACTGTGCATAAAGCTTCTTATCTAGTAATTAATAGATTTCAGATTAAAAATGAAATCAATTTAAATTTAAATCTTTTTTTTTTTTGTTAAACTCTCTCTTGTGAAAATTCAATTTGTGCAGCACTTTGGGTCAATCCAGTCACTGCCACCCATACAGTCTACAACAGGATTTATGGATATTTATTTATATAGTTAGTCTGACCTAAACTGCCTTTTGGAGTAAATGTGAACTTTCTCATCTTGAGTTTTTCCTGTTTGGCATCAGCAGCCTCCCTCTGTCCGCCCTGCATGCAATCTACATCACACGGAGCGGTGAGAGGATGTGGTGGTGAAATGGAGCAATCACATCTCTAATCAGATCTGTAAAAACTTCAGCACCTCAGGCTATTCACCTGCATTTCTGCACCACACATCTTTCCAACCCTGGGAAGAAGAAAAAAAGAGTTTGAAGCATCAAATGTCCATGAGCCAGAGAAAATGAGACCAGAGAAGAGTTTGGTTGACTCTGTCCAGCCTGAGGGAACCGGTCTCTCAGACTCTGAGGTCCAGGATTTCACAAGAGTCTGAGCTTCAGTGCAACACCTGCTTCTGATCCTGAAGTTTTTGAACAAGCAGAACTCTGATGAACATACAAAAGTTTTTAATAGTAAGTAATTACCCCATAAAACATATGACAAAGTATTCCTATGATTGTTTTTATCCAATGTCAGGGTTCTTCAGGTGAATAAACCCCCAGCATTACCTTCTTATCAATCTGACACTGTAGAATGCATCAATTGATTTCCAGCTGATCAGGGTAACACATTTTCCTGGAATGTTGAAAAATTCAGTGCAATGTGAATCACAATTTAGAGACATAAAGTATACAGCGGCAAGTCTACTACTGAACTTAGAAGTTGCACAAATATGACATTGGACCCAGAGTGTCGGAGGTTTGGGGTCAACAGCTGAAACTCACAAGAACTCGAGACTTCCTCTAAAAAAGCTCAGAACTGCCCAATTCAATAGTTTAAAAAGCAAACATCACTTAATGTGCATAACTACACATAACCACTTCAACCTTACTGGAGAAGGAGGATTTGGGATTGAAATGAAGGACTTTGTCACAAGAAATGTAGGTAATCGGTATTCTCGACATTGAAGTCTCAACCGTCCGTGGACGATGCATGCAAAGCCTGAATGAATAAAATACACCGACTTGATGTCTTATAACAATTGTCTTCATTTCATCGCATTTGGACTTCTGTTAAAAGTGTATTTACAGACACCACCATACTGTGTAATCACACTGCATTTGGTAATACAAGGAACGGTGTGGGAGTAACTTAACATGGGAGGAACTGGGTGGTAGAAGCTGGTTATCAACTCACTGATTTAACACAAGCGACAATAATTTCACATAAAAATATGACAAATTCAAACAGAGAAATCAGGCAAAAGGCAAAAATCACCAGTCATGTCACTAACCCAGTCTAACAATATTACATCTGAAAGTAAAGGTAAATGGGATCAAGGAGTTTCCTGAGTAATGGTTGACCTTTAAATCATTCCAGCTGCAAGTTTGGTTTACAGAGCTATAGACCAACAATCTTAGGTCATGTGACTTCAAAACAAACCTAAATAATTATGACCCCTCCACCACCGTGCATCACATGTAGGATTATCGGTTTTACAGAGTCACTGGAGTGAAAACCCAATTAATGAAACCAGCTCAGTACATAGGGCTTCATCTAGCAGCTTGCAATAAAAACATATATTTCAATACTTGTATTCACTGTCAAACCATAGCATGAAAAATAAAAATAGTAAATAGGCAGAAGGAGAGGGAGGGCTTTGGGAATTCGGACAGAAAATCAGGAAGTGGAAAGCCGAACACTGTTTACTTGATGATTTCTTGGCATCAATAACTGAGCATCTTCTGTCCTGCTGTTCTGCCTTCAATTTCACTGTGATCAGTATTCCTCCCACAATGCCCTCTGCTGCTCAATTTATTCACTCACCACATCTGACCCAGTTACAATCCACAGAGGAAAGGGCAAGGGAAGAAAGGGAAGAAAGAGGGAACGATGGGAATGGTGAGCGGGAGACGACCAGGAGGTTTTCACTCATTAACAGGCAAAAGTTTCAACAACAGAAATCAAAACGCTCAATTTATAATTATGGGTTTTGTGAGTGGTGTTAATGAAAACATTAACACCTCCAGTATTCAGGAAGAGTTTGTACGAAAGTGTTTCATTTGTGAAAGTGAACACAGTCGCGTCTCTTTAACTGTTTCTTTAGCTGCCCTATGTGGCGTTATCAGCACCGTTCTGCACATTTCATTCAGTTTTCAATCCATCACTCAGCATGCTGAGCAGCAGCGTCTCACTCAGCTTTGAGTAAAGCTTCATGTCTGACTCTCCTGTTTTCTTCTCACCAGTTTGGAACAGCCAGACAGGCAGCTTTAGGTGACTCTTTGTCATGCATCATCTCCAGCTTTGCTTTTTAATGAGGAACAACCAAAGTGATGCAATGCACAATGTGGCTGCAACTGAGAGATGCATGCCAACAGACATGATTAGATCACTATCAATCAGGGCTGTTTGTGTGTCATGGAGGCATGAGGAGGAGTCGCTGTGATCCGACCGCCATGCCTGGTGTTGGAAAACCTTCTGCACACCAGACAGATGACTGACACCCCGCTGATAATTAGAACATTTATTATTTTACCTCAGCCCTGTTTACATTACTCATGTCAGTTATAGTTTTTTCCTTTATTTGCATTTAGGTCTAGTCCAAACATAGCTTGATATCTGTGAAAATTCATTTGTTTTGCATTTTGGCTTTTTATCACACACAAACTCATTTAACATCACTAAAAATTACTATTTATCAAAATTCTAAATGAAGTAAAAACTCTGTATTTGTGTTTGTGTGTTTACATGGAAAACAGATGCATGTGTTACGGTTTGTGACAAATAATGCGCCA
Source organism: Poeciliopsis prolifica (assembly GCF_027474105.1). Classification (NCBI taxonomy): domain Eukaryota; kingdom Metazoa; phylum Chordata; class Actinopteri; order Cyprinodontiformes; family Poeciliidae; genus Poeciliopsis; species Poeciliopsis prolifica. The sequence goes on from NW_026562629.1 coordinate 99,202, forward strand.
ATAAATCCACTTGTTTTATTAACTTTTAGATTCTAAGATGCTGTTTAAAAGCAGGTCAACCTCCAGGCACCATTTTTAATACCTAACAGGAAGTTGTGATTGTTTTGACGCATTCTGATTCGCCAACAAAATTATGTTTACCAAAAATTGTTTTTCCTTTTTTTTGGGGGGGGGGGGTGTGGGGGGTTGAACTTTTAATTTTTTGCAAAACTGTGATGTAAAATGTTTTTTCTCATCATTCACATGATCGACAATCAGATGTTATCACTGCCACAGACCTCGAAGAAGACATGTAGACATGGTATCGGCCAATCTCTGATTTCCTTCCTAAAATGAAGCAAATCAGAGCTGATTGTGTTATTGATCCTCCTTTGTCTTGAACTTTTTGCCATTTTCTACTAATCAGAGCAGCTCAAATTGGTTCTATTGGTTTTAAGGGTTCTTCTAGTGGTAACATTTCTGTGGTACCAAAGTCGTTCATGGAGGTTCCAGGTGAGA